>NW_010965372.1:8302586-8381909 GCF_000463585.1 Tarenaya hassleriana | reverse complement strand
CGGAAGAGAGTTGAAACGCAAGTGGACGAAAAAAGAGATAGAGATTAGTGTTTTTTATCGTATCGTGTTAGAGACACGAGAGAAAATTTATAGAAATGCGGGATTTACCAGATTCTTTTAGAAGATATTTGGATCGTGAAATCGTGTCTCAAATTCTTATAACTGGATTCCGATCATTAGAACAAGAAAAATATTACATGATTTCAACCGAAGTTATGATAAAAGGTAGTGTGAATACTCGTTAATATAGATAACCGTTGATTGATATACGAATTCAAATGTCGAGTTTTCGTGTGTTTGTTCTGTCGATGAACAAATATCAGATTTTCGAATCTCCATCGCACATGTCGGATCGGATAAAAGAAACTACGAGTTCCGTCATTGCCTCTACTAGACCGTGATTTGGGCCCAAGATACGCCATTTTTTGAAATTTACGGTATAATTTGCAAATATTCAAGAATATGGGGGTGCTAATAAAATTAATTCGTTACTTCTTCTCATAACGCAAGCGGAAAAGCCTAAGCGGCGCCGAACCAAAAGTTTCGCGGCCCAATTTGAAAATTGTCAAAGCTCCGAAACCGCAAAACGCGAAACAGCTTTTGCGGAGAGAGGGAGGAAGCGAAGGAAGTGAAGAAGAAGAAGAAGAAGGAGAATAATGGAGGACAAGAAGAGATGGGAAGTGACGTACACGAAGCATATTAAGCAGAAGAGGAAGGTCTACCATGACGGTTATCTGGATTTTCTCATCTCCACTAGAAAGGTTTTCTTCTGTTTAAAACATTTATTTGCTATTCTGAGTTCAAATCCATTAGAAGATCTCAAAATGATCCAACGATATGCGTCGTATTCTCGCTACTCATTCTTGTTTTTTCAAGTCGATTTGGTTTCCCTAAAAAAATCGCGAGAATCGGCGTTATTTCATCTTAAACGAATTTTCGTTTGATTGTTCATCAAGAATCTGTAGATAATCGATTAATTTGGAATCTATGGTTGAATAGTTCTCGGAGATGGAATGATTTTCGGTGACTATCCGTGAAATATATCCAGTGATGAGCTGATTTTGAGCTCGCTCGTTGTTTTTCAATCGAGGAGTAAATAATTCAAAGATGTTTACAGTCGGTGCCATAATCTGATTTCGGGTTCGCGTTTGATTGATTTTCTAATCTGACCGAGCTTAACTGGAGTGTGTAAATGTGGATTTGGCAACTCGTAACGGATTCCGAAAAGAAATTTTGAGAATGAACGGTATACTTTTTGCTGATCCATGAAACTCATTCCGATAAACTTTTCGTTTCTCATAGGATCGGTTGCTCTGATATTTTCTTTTCATAGTCTGGTTGATTTTTTTACTGGTTTTTCAGTAGACGCTTGTGACATTAGTCACGTATTGTGCTAACTGTTCACTAATTGTCAAGTGCGATGGAATTATTATGTGATTATCGGGTTTTTGCACTCACGATGACTGAATTTGAAGCTCCTTATAAGGATCTTTCTATGTAATCTTCAACTGCTTGATAGCTATATTCAGATCTAACCCAGTGAATTGAAAACCAGGTGAGGCTCTATGATGAAGCTGATAATCTGCTTGAAAGCAGGATCTTGAAGACAGATGAAGTTGTAAGCTCTGGTGAAACGCTCACATTTCAAGCATATCTCGTGGATATTGGTTGTCCCGTGGAGAAAAATAAGGCGGCATCTGATCCAAAGATCCTATCAAGTGATAAAAAATGTAATCGCAGGTCATTTGCAGTGCTCAGACCCAATTTCAACAAGAGTTCTCTTCATTCTGGTATCATTTTCTCCTATCAAAACCCCAGATTGCTCTCTCTGAAGATTTTTGTTTCCAAAAGTCTGTTCCATTGATTGGCCTTTTGTTTCTACTTTCTAGCAGAAGAGAGAAAGTCTAACTCGGTGAATAAAATTCCAGCTAAGAGTCTCAGCCCATCTCAAAAAATGATTAGAGGTGAGTAAAGTTGTTAGCAATGTTATCTGGTTAATGGTAAGTTTGTGACTCCATATTTCTATCAAGCATGGCCTTCTCATGACTAATGAGTAATCCTTGCATTAGCTTTGAATTGAAAGGAGTGCAATGCAAATTCATAATTTTTTCTTATACCTTTTCAGTATTCAAAAAGAGAGAAATGCAGAAATATGGTGCACCAAGTCCAGATGGAGTAAAACCAAGAACAAAAGGTTTCGATATGCTTAACTTCTTTCTTACCCCTACTTTGCTCTGTTTACATAGTTGTCTATAATAGAGGTTATCAGCCACAAAATGTTGGATTTCATCAATGCAAAAATCTAGCATCCACTCATTTCAGAATTTGTTGTCTCATACATGTACAATAGAACTGTGTCTGTTTCATGTAGCATACCTTGAGATGGTCTTATGTGTAAGTTTTGGTAAACATATAAATAGTCAACAATAAATGTTAACAGGCATATACAGATAGACTCATAAAGATGGATACAGTGAAAAATATTATAACCGTCCTTAACCCATATATTGAAATTGCTATGAATTCTTGCCTGTAGAATTAGATTTGATGATTTTTCAAGGATCTGGAGCAGGTGAGACATTACACTTGCAATTCCAACTGCACTAAGATGGTCATTCAACCAAAATCTGTATATAAACTTAGTTTTAAATTTTGGCTCTGAAAGAAACTATAGACACTATGTGGATCTTTGTTGGGCTTGTACTCTCAATGACTAACCGTAAGTATGCAGGCACATTGCCGCTTGGCTCAGCCGATGAAGAAGCCTACATAAGCAGTGGTCACCCTTTGACCAACACTTCTTCTGATGGTAAGATTAGGTATCCTGTTGTACTAGATATATGTGAACAAAATTTCGTGTTTTTATCCAAGTAGTATCTTGATTTTCTTTCTTTAACAACAACGGCGGTGTCAAAGCATTGCCTCAATAATTAGAAGAAGTCATGGAAAGCATTTTTTCATATGGATCACATAAATTTTAGACCCTTAATTTACATAGCCCAAGAACTTGTTTATGCATAATTGAACTCGAACTCTAGACCTAATGCTTCCCAAGCCACTTTTGCCAGCCAACCAATGTTTTAAAGCGAAAACACAATCTTTCTGGTTATGAGTCTGGCGTCCCAGTCTTGAAGTTTTATCTGATAGCTTAAACATATTGTATCCTCCTAAAATTTTTCCACACGAATGTGCAGGTAAGCCCTGTAAGGATTCAAGATCCGAGACTAATAAGTTAAGCAAGAGCGTGACTTCACACAAGACTTTACGTGATGGTCGGTCGATATTCTTTAGTATGCTTCAGTTGTTTTTCATATGGTAACCTCGTAAGAACAAACATCATGAATGAGTGTTTTTCTTTGCAGTCAACCAAATACTCTCCTTTCTTCAGAGACCCACCACCCCAGGGAATGTTGCAGAGAAGTGTTCTAATGATAATCCTCAAACGTCAGTGTCACCAACAAAAGTGCCTTCAGAATCTGATACCTGCAAAAGCCACGCAATGGAGGAGTCTGTTCCATCAACAGGTAAGTACGGTAAGAATTTGCGTGGAATGAAAACCTTGAACGAATTTAAAAACAGACAACGTAATGCCTAAGATACAACGATAAACCATAGAGAAAACTATACAGAAATTACAGAATCATATTCGAATTAATTGTTGATATGATGACCCTGTTTTATAATTCTTGAAACAATCACATATCAAGGGGTGTGTTCGGGTATCAGGCTCTTTATGCCTAACGCGTAAATCTCTGGGAACTTTTATGTTTTCCGTGAGGAATAATATTTGAATTTTGAATATACAAAAGCCATATCTGACTTCCTACGTAGAATAGAAGTCAGGTAACCATAAATTTTGTTCGATCAATTTAATTGGCAGTTAACAAGTAGACGTGTTTAACTACAACAAAATATCATTTGCCTACCTAAGTAATTAAATTTTGGTTACAAACATTTCCGAAATCTCATCTTTTCCCTGTCACAATCTGCTGGTTGATCTTCTAAAATAGTATCCGGAGATCGGAAAATCGCCCATGAAGCCGACATTGCAGATTCTTCGCAGGTTTGGCTCCTCTACCTCTTTTATGAGAACGTAATCTTCTTTTGTTCTATACAACTAAACCATCTGTTCCCAGTTAACGTATATTTGCTACTTTGCCAACAGTTGCTGGTGCCTGAAAGCTCATCTGGTGGTCCATATGATTTTTCAAAGACACATTTGAACGACCTTCCGAGTTTTGACCTCGGAATTTAAGAAAAAGCTACGTTGCATTGCGTTTTACCTGGACAAAAAAGGTATGTTCTTTTTACCTAACTCTTTCCATGAACAGAGCTTTACGAGTTCTTTTATGTCAGCTCTTTACTGGGGAAATTATGTCTGAAATCCTTAGTCATTCCGTCAAAATCTAGGCGTCATATACTTAGACACGAATAAACACCAAGCCCCTGTGGATAGGCGACTGAAACTTAGGATCGTCTTATTGTGCCTTCTTAGATATATACTATTTATATTTTATAGGCAACCATCCAAGCATCCATAGAAGTTGATGTGTTCCATCTGTCTTGGAAAACGTTTCGGTTTCTCCCTTTCTCAGAAAGCATAGATTCTACCATTTTGATATTTCTTATGTAATTGATCATCATTTGTGCGTAGTTAAGCTTTATAATTATAATATATATATATATATATATGTTTTTTTTTCCACATATATATATATATATGTTTAGCAAAATATAAATGATATTATTAATTACTAACTCATCCATAGAGAATCTAAGTTAGTGATATCTTTTTCTGATCCCCACTATGTGCGAGAGAGAACACCCCTCACCAGCCACTTGCACAAGTGATGTAGATACAGATTTACACACACAGACGCATACACATGTATGTCACATCCAGTCCGTGTAAATTAGTGAATTACAGGTAGCTATATCAATTTGGGGGTTCAATTTTCTTTTTGGTCAAACAGATTAGTAGCATGAAAAAACACGTAAACCAAAACTTATTAGTGGAGTTATTACCCAGACTAGTATAAAACCAAATTAAACACGGTATATAAAAAATGTGTATTTAGGAACTTTTAGCTTGTTGGACATAACATTTTTAATTTAAAATAAAAAAAGGCAATATGCCCAAATTAAAAAGTAGGAAAAAGTCGCGGAGACAAAGATCAATTGCTCCTAAACAAATGTGAGAAATAAAAAGTGAAAAAGTGATCAACGTGGGTCTCAAATCAAATCCCAAATCTTAGGTTTTTTTTTTGTATCGAAGGCACAATAATCTTAGTTTATTTTATTTTTTGTTTATTTTTTTGGTAATGCATCTTAGTTTATTTGCTAAACCATGAAAGTTATAAACCTTTTCTTGTTTAGCTTGTGAAAGATTTCGTGTTCATAAACTATAAACATGCGAGTGAAATACATATACACAGCAACATCCATTTTCTTATAATTTAATGAGTGGTATTATAGTTCATCTATTCACTTGAGAATTTGGTAACGTAAATACGATAACCCAACTTAATTAGTTCAATTGGTGAGATAAGTACATACCGTCTGTCCCATCTCATACCGTCTGTCCCATCTCAAGTTCGATCTTCAAGTTAGTGAGAGAAATCTATATTCTAATCACATGGTTTACTTCGACCCAAAGATTAGTCTGGACCTTACTACATTACACCAGATTATCAAAAAAAAAAAAATACGATAACATACATATAGAAGTCTGTGTCATATATCCTAATTGATATTTCTACAACACCAATTTGTTTTGACTTTTAGTAAAAAAATTAAAAAGGTTCTTTCTGATTTGGATAGGAAATGCTGTTATAATCTAAGTTAGATGCTAGGGATATCTCTTTAATTGAGTATTCACCGCTGTCCAAAAGTAAAAGAAAACAATCTATGCACTCAAATTATTCATTATGCTTTTGGGTTTTTTTTTTCTATTTCTTTTTCTGGGGAGGGTGTGCAATAATCCTATGATGATGCTTAAGTGTGGAATAATCTATAGCTAAAATGAGTCAGCAATGAAATGATGGGTTGTATAGGTCCCATGTTTTAGAGGATTGAGACATTTGGATCTAATCCTTAAGCATTTTATAAAGGTCCTATTGGATTGTTTAGTGGAAACTCATCACTTGCCTTGTCTAGTCATTCTTGGGAAAAGAAATATATACACTCTATTTTATATTCCAAAAGCTCTTTTCCATTCATTTCTCGGGCCTCTATACATATATGTGTATACACACACACACTTGGCTTCACATGTATAAGCACTCTGGTTTAGCTTTTAGATTGTGTAAATATCTAGTGTTCATCAAATCTTTGATCCGTCGTTGTCATTCGGATTTCAGCTGCATTATTATTTGTTATCCTGATAAATAGTAGATTCTTAGGCTATTTGTCCTTTATCTTAGAAAAAGAAGAAAAATGCATTTATTCTTTAAAAATCAGGATTAGAAACTCTAAAATCTATAACTTTTTATAAGACATGAATCAATACCTAGAGTTTAGAGGTCGTTAAGCCGTAGCAGTAGCAGATGGTGTGAAAAGGTTCTCGCTAGAATATCATATCCGACATATGAGAAGACATTTTGGATTAAGTGCTTATGAAAAATAATGGTGGTTGTACTATTAGGTTCTAATTTGTGATTTTCCTTGGAATAAAATTCAAGTCTAGGATGGGTATAATTGCATGTTAGTGGGCTGATTACTTCCACTTGGACATATAATAAGCATGTATAAATAACGAACTAAGTGACCTTTTTCTGTAAAGATTTTTATTTTCATATTCAATTATTTGGAATATATATTATTCTATTCAAATTATGTTTTCTGTTTTAGAATATTAGGCCTAAGCGAGCTTGCTGGTCACTTGCACTTGGATACACGCACAAAACGTTTGCATATTTTACCTCCTCACCTTGCACTTGGATGCAATCTCACACACCAATATATATATATTATATATATATATATAGACATCTTCTTGTGCCTCATCAACTTCATTTCTCTTTTCGGGGTTTTAGCAGAAACTAAAAATGGGAGACCCTGAATCACCAATCCCACCACACCTTTACCCACAAGCAATTCAACTAAAACTCTACCAAGCCTTCATCTTCTCCATCCCCGTCTTGTTCTCCATCATTCTCTTCCTCTTGTTCTATCTCTTTTACCTCAAGAGAAGAGCCTCTTCTCCTTCTCTTGCACCCATGATTCTTCCCCTTTCTTCGACCCACCAGTCTTCTTCCCACCTCCCTTCGGTAAGTGTTAGATAAACACAACAGACGAAATGTGCGAAAATTTGTAGTCATTGAGGTTGGTTAGTTGGTGAATTGTTTAGTTTAAGTACCCTCGAAGAATATTAGATCTAGGGTCCTATTTCCATGGGGTGCGTGATGTGCCCATGGACTAAAGATTTGACATTTACATGATCTGGGCGAAAGAGGATCTTCACATGGGTCATATAGGTTTGTAAGGCCAGATGCCAAAATCTGCTCAATGTATTTCTCTAACTGTTTTTAGCTATGAAATATTTGTCAAGAGTGTTTATGCGTTACCCCTGTTGAAATCCATTGGAATTACATGATCCGTGTGTTATGTATTTCTTCTGTGAAATAATTTTTACATGTAAGATGTTCGTGGTGTGAATCTCCTGTATTCGTCTTGTAAAAAGTTATTTACTTTATATACTTTCGTTTTATTCGATTCCCTCGTTTTCTGATTGTAAAGACGTCTTGGGTATTATGAATAATCCTCCCAACCACGGTTTTCTGTTCTTTTCATCACTATCCGTTCATTTTTTTCTTCTAACTCATATGAGTCTGTTGGGGATTGATGAAGTTGGGTTCTGTTCTGTGCCAAAAATGTTTCCATTATTTTATTCTAGATAAGCTGATGAGATATATAGTGAGATCATTTCATATTTTGGACTGTATCTGCTTTTGGAAAACAAAAAATAAAAAAGACTGTTCATTTCTGAGTTATAATTCCATAACGTTTCTGTAGTTTACTATTTTTCCTGTAGTAGAAAAAGTTTAATCACAGGCAATGGTTGTAATTAAAACATTAAATCAATTTCTTTTGTTGTTGCAGGTTTGTGTGTTAGATGTTAAAGTAGACCTCAAGGACAAGCTTCCAGTGGTGCGGTTCAACGAAGAACTAGGGACAAGAGATACCCTGTAAGTCACTATTTGCTCGGATAAATTTCTGAAATTCTGCATGAAATCAAAATTATAATCAAATGAATTTTTCATGCAGCATTTTGTAATTGACATAAAAAAAAAATTCATAGGAATTTTGTAATTGACACCGTAAGAAACAGTAAAAATTAGATTATTGGATAATACCATCTTCTTGATAGACTGATTAAAGCATGAGTCTGGGCAGATGCTGCGTGTGCTTGGGGGAGTTCGAGATGAAGGAAGAGTTGGTGCAGATTCCCTCATGCAAACACATATTTCATTTGGAATGCCTTCACCTTTGGCTTCACTCTCACTCCACTTGCCCTCTCTGTCGCTCCTCCGTCACTCCCAAACCCTCCCATCCTCTTGGAACTGACTCTATTCCGGCCGTATGATTCAAGTTCAGATTTACCAGTTAGATTTTTTCAATTGTTTGGAGCAATTGTATATTAACTTTTTCAAATTTTCTCTTCTTACAATTTAATCCAAGTATTGGAAACAAAACTACGAGAAAACAGAAGAGAAATCGCTGAAAAGAGAGACTAACGATTAACGTTTCCATTCGTCTTCTTCACTGAGAAAGAAAGGCTTTATTTTATTCTTATGCGCCATTTTAGCTGGATAACTTTTTTCTGCTACTACAAAGCCCCAACGGACGCAATTACTTGAAGAAGAAGTAACCCAAAACATACAGAGCAGAGGAGAGAATCACAGCAGAACAACAAACCCTTTTTGGCAATCTCCCTTTATCCTTCCTTAGCACCATAGCCTCATAAACCGGGATGGAATTCACCACCACGAATCCCACCACCAACAATTCCATGGCGAGCACTTCTCCTCCTCCTCCTCGGTAGGTAAAAAGACCAAAAAGCCCCTGTACTAGGGCTAGGGGGTTGAGAACGGCAGCTGTCGCCATTGGCAAGAACATTGGCGAGGCAACCCCAAAGTCGAACATCTCTCGCTCGTACATCTTCGTCTGTTCATCATCATTGATCTTGCTGGTGAGGTTGAATCCATGTGTTGATATTTTTAGGGTTTTGAGAGAGAACTCTACGAGTCCAAAGAAGAAAGAAGAGAGCCCTCTTATCATCCACATTCTCTGGTCATTCCACCATCTTCCAACTGTCCCTCCTCCGAGTGTGAAATCCAATAGATCTTGCCCGTATGCTCCCATGACCAAGAAAATGTAGAGCAAGAACCAAGGATCCGATGCCTATCATCAAAAGAGTTCATCTTATGATTTGGGATTCTAACGCAATAATTTCCTATGCATGATCTTGTTTATTATAAATATTTGATTAACTGGATCACTAGACACTCACTCTAAATACCTCGATGCCCTAATTAAAGTGTTCCTTCTTCAGGAACTCCTCTTCAAGTGTAAGAATCAGTGTACCGTGATGCCCTTTTAGATAAACCAACTCGAACGATGTTCTACACCTATTCTCACCCTCAAAGTCTATATCATATTACCTTTCGAAACCCTAAATTCTAAAACCGAAGATTCCTAAACTCAGATAACAACGAAATCCAAGAAAGAACTGAAGGACTACCTTGGGGAAGACGCTAACTCCATGGAGAATAGCAAGTTGAGGCAGAAATCCATAGATGGCGAGAGGAATCGACCAGAGTGGCCATAACGCATAGTGGGAATAGCCCAAACCCATTAAAAGGCCCATTGAGTTGACCCCATAGGTTAGGGTACTATACCTTGAGAAGGCCACTTCAAGAAGCCCAATGGACCATCTCTTCTGTTGGCCCAACACATCAATAAGACTCATTGGAACATCGCCATAGAATGCTGCTCTTTTAGGGTTGCAAAATATTGATCTCCATCCCTCACAATGGAGTCTATATCCCGTGTAGTAGTCTTCCACCAAAGATCCATACCGAAATCCCGTCTGTACGATTTCGAATCAACATGTATGATTAATTCAGTTTGATCTGACCCGTGATGATCACGATTACAAAAATTTTAGATTTGGCTCGGTAAATCTTTTTAAACGAGGTAGAAAATGTTTGATCATAACTCATCTTGCCTGGCTGACGGGCCAAACAAGTCGGTTTATGAGTCAAAAAATAAAAATAAAAATAAAAACAGTGATCCATGACGAGATAATTCGTGCACCAGTTTTTAAAATTATGTGTCGTAAATGATTTAGCGAATAGAGTATCATAACAGAACTACCATGAGAATAACAAAAAAATGAAAGGGTGTAAGAAGATTAGGGTTTTCCTTACCTTAACTCCCCAATTGGTATAATCATGCTCGTAGTTGCATCCTGCAACCTTGTGCGCCAATGCCAAAATCTCTTGGGCCTTAATGGGCTTACGTGAGATCCAATAAGGCCCAAGTTCATCAATCTCAGGTAAAACCAAATTATGAGGTCCACCAAAAAAGGCCCTTCGGTTGAAGAAACACCCTGTCCCGACATGGTTCGGTCCCTTGAGCCCGTCGAACCCGGTCGAGTTGATGTGGAAGAGGCGCTTCAGCTCACAAGCATAGATATCACTCTTGTTTATCCCCTTAAACCTCTGAGGAAACTGTACAAACCCTAATTCGGATTTGATCTTGGGGTCGGATAAGTAGCATAGGGCACGGAGAGGCGTCTTCGGATCGTTCGAATACATGTCACAGTCTATGGCTAGGATAATTGGCGAGTTTGTCATCACACCCGAGACTCGTAACTGTATGAACAAACAAAAGTTATATATTAAATGAAAAAACCGAACCCGAAACCGAAGTGGATGTATAGTAGTAGAGTTACCAATGTATTAAGGGCACCGGCTTTGAAATGATGAGGTGAAACCCTACTCTTCTCTCTTGATAGATAGATTAGGTTAGGCATCACATTTCCACTTTCATCCCTCTCCTTCTCGCTTTCGAGTAAAACCTGTCCACGCAAAATTCATATTTATTTTAGCATTTCTTATACGTTAAAACTTTTCGCATATTCAAACTCGAAACCCGATCCACAAAAATATATCGGATCGGACTTTAATTAGACCGAAGAATTAAAACCCGACTAGGTTTTGAGCCGAGCCGATACGATCCCTAAATTTTCGGGCTTCTCTCGGGCCCAAACCCAAAACAGATCCAGTCCTACGATTTTGACACCCTATTTTTTTTATGTAAATATAAATATATTTTTTCGGATAATCGGTTATCATAAACCGAAATCCAAAATAATTACGAGACCGAGAACAAAGCCATTTTCAATCTCCCTCTCCAACTTGAGATTCAAATTCGACACGAGACAGACGTTTTGTGTGTTTCATCGGTTGAATGATACAAGTCGAATAAAATTCATGAAATGTAAATAAATATATTCATTACATGGTGGAATTACAAGGGGAGAGGAAAAGGGAATTGAAAAGTAAAACCTGGATGATAGTGGGGTGATGATGACGGGTGAAATCGTGGGTCCATAAACGGAAGATTCCAAGTGAGTCGATGAGCTCAGGAACTTGACCACTTTCCACCACTTCCTCCACTCTCCTCTTCATCTCCTCATATCTCATCTGTTTCACTTTAGAAATATTATGGTTTTTTTTTTTTTAAATTTTAAATATGAGAATTGGTTAGTCATGTCGCCATCCACGAATCTTGGGATCATATGTTACATTGACAGCACGAGCAGCCATTATTAACTGATGACGTAATTACGAGATAAAGCTGTGAAGACATTGACCCATGTGATGACCGAAAACGTATATGACTGCCCTCTTCCCAAAACATACAATTTGCTTTTTGTCCGTATCCCATTCTTTTCGTTCTTGTTTACATTTTTATTACATGATAATTAATACGTGGTGTTGAAAGTTGAATATTCGACGATAAACAAAACTTGAGTACTAAATATGTTTGAAAAAAAATATTAAGGTGTTAAATTCTGTGAGAAAAAATCGGGTGTTAAAACTTATTATAAAAACAATTTAGGTATTAAAAATGTATCTTTTTCTCTGTTTTTATAGGTCTAGTTAATTTCATGAATGCATTCATTAACTATGTAATGAAATCTATAATATGGAAAATATTTATAAAATACTTTTTGTGTTGGTTACTTGTTACAGTATTCATGAAGACCAGTTTGAAGACAGAAACTAATCAATCGGTTTGTGTAATAATACTTTGTTACTGTTAGTTAAATACACGCTATTTTAGAAAATCAATTATTCATATGATCACTAATTACGTACTAACAATTAATCAGAACACATACCTTAAGATTTCGTGCTTCGTCGTCGGTCCAAGAATGTGCATTTGAAGCAAAATAAGCTTCCGGAGATCTGTCCAAAAGATTATTCTTCTTGCAAAAGGGTAACCAGAGCTTAGAGAACTCGGCAGCCTCCACCAAAGCAAACAAAGTCAACGACGAACCTCCATCGTCCGATACGTAGACCGAAATCTTCTCGGACGGGTAATCGTAAGCCATCACCGACAAGGCGGTGTTCACTACCATCATCGGTGGCTCCTTGTACGGATCGGCCGTGCATATGAACACGTCGATACCCGGGAACCGGTTGCCACCGTCCGGTTCGGTTAGTTCCGGTTTGTAGTCATCCGGGAACTCGGACCGGTGAACCGGGTTTAACCGGAGGGGCGTTAAGGTGGCCCACATGAAGGCGAGGATGATGTCGGAGATGAAGAGGAGGGAGGAGATCAGGGTTTTGCCGTGGAGAAGCGTGCGTGCGTGGCGGTACATTAGGGCAAGGATTCCACACGTGTGAACAACGGCGTAGATTCGGTACGGAATCGTGCGGCGGAATGGTTCGCACGTGTGCAGTGCATCAGAGTTTCTTCTCTGCGGCTTCATCTTCCTTCTTTCCAGCTTGTACAAAAACCGCATGAGACTCTTGGTATAATTTATAAGGCCACCGGCGGACAGGTGATTTAGAGTGACGTTATGGTGATGCGAAAACTATTTTTTTTTTAGTAAAGGATGTGAAAACAATTTCAATTTCATACCATATGTTAATATGAATTAATTTGTCCAAGTCGGGAGAATATAAACGTTAGCTTATATATATATATATAGTAATGAAGTTATTTGTATTCAGTTTTTAAAAAAATATCTGAAACAAGCTATTTTGGATCTAAATTTTTCGGTCTAAAAAGAATTGGATTTTCGGGTCGAATTTAAATCGGACTTCGGACTCGATTCGGATCCATCCGAAAATCCGATATTTAAAAAATAACATTTACAAAGAAAAAATATGTGGATTGGTCTTGTCTAATCCAATTTGATCTGAAGTCGAAATATATAGGATCAGACTTTAAACTTAGTTATATAGACCCAAAAAAATTGGATTGATCCGAAATCAAACCCAAAACTTTCAAATCAAGTGTGGGTTTGGACCGATCCGATTGACATCCTTGTCACCACCGCTGCCAGTGGTGGCAGTGCTTATTCACACTTTCAATGTTTGAAGTTCGAACCAAAGATTACGTAATAATTTAATGGTCTTGGGTTTTAATTTAACGCATAAAAGATTATATATAAGATCCACAAAATTGGTTTAATCATCTGTTCTTATAGATATTTTTGGCGTTTCAAATAAGTATTTATGAATAATAATTTAACGCGAGCTATTGAAAAAAAAAACGGTTAAAGAATAAAATCGTAAACAAAGTATTTGAAATAAAATGGTTGGTTTAAAAAGCTAAAAATAGTGATGAAATAGTTTAATTTTCGGGTTTTAAATAGTCTGCATGACTAAATTATCTTATATATATATATATATATATATATATATATATAAACATTGGAATTGATCAATTAATTTTTGTTAGATTCATATTGACTCCAGAAGACTTAAGATAAGGTCGGATGCAAATTGCATTCACAGTTCCCTAAGAGATGACGAGAAAAACGGCACAACAAAACAAAATTACATACTATTGCAACATTTTTTTGTATAATTTGTTTTGTTTCGTCCAAAAACAATATATATATATATTTTTTTTTATCTTTTCATCATAACATACAGGTCATGAAATTTCCCCAAAAAAAAGATTTGAATCTCAGAAATCCAATATCCATATAGTTTGGTTCGATTCCATTTAATATGATATGAATTATTTAAATAACTCGTATATTAATTCTTCATTTCATCATAATACACACAAAAAAAAACCCACACAAATCCATTTTAATTTTCAATATCTAGTTAATGCCAAAGTTGGGGAATGCTATCAATTTCATTTGTGGACTGGAATATACTAGATTTTATGTGATCATATTAAATTTGAGTGGCACATCATTATATTGAAAAGAAAACAAAATCAACCGACTCACTAACCAAAAACATAATTTATATAATATTAGGATCTATATATTATTATAATTATAATTTAGTTGACAACATTTATAGTAATAAAGTTGAATTTTCTCTTAATATTATGAGTTTTATTAAAACAAATTATTTATATATTAAATTTATTTGATGATTAATAAAAATAACTAGAACAATTTTTACAACTTTACATTGTATCAGATTTTGAAAAAATTCTTTGAATTTGAGGTTTTTAGTTTTTATAAGTCATGACCGATGATGAAGATGAAGAGCTTGAGATGTAATATTTTTTTCGGATTTTAAATTTTTATAAATCATTATTATTTCTTTCTTTTAATTTACGTATTGATAGGTTTTCATTTCACTTTAGATGGTATGAAATAAGATGCCTAATTTCTGGAAAAAAAAATATTAAACTTTAAAATTCGAATAAAGAATCTTGGCATTTTCAGCCGTTAGGACAACATCACGACATTTAATCGGGATGTAGACTGTAGTTTTTTTCTCCCAATAATATAATATTTTAAAAAGAAATTAAAATATTAATATTTGGACTTGTCAAGTTTTTCTAAATAAAATCCAAACCTTAATTTTTTCAAATCCAAATTTTGATGTTCAAGATTAAATAAATTGGAACTTTATAAATCATATCAAAATTAACACTAAACGTTTATATGATAACTCTAATGATAACATGATAATTTTGACTTGACAAAACGTTATCTGTCATTCAGAATTTAAAATTACCACATCATCGTCTAGCCTACTATGTCAATATTTAGAGTTAAATTTGATGTGGTTTACAAAATTTATATTTATTTAATCATGAACATTAAAATTCAGATTTAAAAAAAATAAAAAAATAAAGTTAAGATTTTATTTAGGAAAATTTAACAATTTTTGAGTATTAATCTTCTAATTTTCTTATTTTAAATAATTATTTCCCGGTTAATGGGGCCAAATGTAGCTCTATGTATGCCCATCTTTATAATAAAAACAACATATAATATTTTTAATTAAAAAACAGTACTAGTGGCCAACCTTGGACAAAGATTTTTTGGCTGAAGTTTGCTCTTTGCCAAAGTTGCATGAGACAATTTTGTTTGCTTTCCCCCAAAAATATCAAACGATAAATTTTTATAATTTTATTTCCAAAATTACGTGTTTTGGAAGCAATTATAAAATAGTACGCTTTAGAAATTACTGAAACTCACATGAAGAAAATAATTAAAATGTTTATTTTATTTCCACTAACTAATACGTAAATCTTTTTACGATAACAAAAAATAATTATCTAAAAGGTTTATATATATATATATATATATTGTGTATGGATTAGAAAACACGTGCATGCAGCTAACACATTATTTTGGTCTTTGCTCTCCCAATTTTCTTTTTTTTTTTTTTTTGGTCAAAGTTTGCTCTCCCAATTTTCCATGGAGCTATGACATTTTCGATTTCCCAAAGAATATCTTTTTGTTTTTAAATAGGGATAATTCCATTTAAAACTCTGTACTTTTCTCTCGTCGCAATTTAAACCCTATACTTTTTTTTGATCCAAAAAAACATTGTACTTTTAAAAATTGGCAAATAAAACCCTGAACGAAAAAATATATTATTTAATGCTGACATGGCATCCTAGTCATCTGCCACATCATCAATCCCTAATATTTAATAATATTAATTAATGCAAAATAAAAATAAAATAATAAAAATAAAAATAAAATTTTAAAAATTATACACATACATATATAATGAAATGATATATATATATACACATATATAAACATATTTATATATATACACACATATATATAATACATATATGTTTTATATGCATATGTGGTATATGTATTTTTTTTTCTAAAAATCATGCATATGTCACATATATATATGATTTTTAGAAAAGCATGTATATATCACACATACATATAAAACATATTTATATATATATATATATGTATTATATAGATATATATATAAATATGTTTTATGTATGTGTGATATATGATTTTTTTCCTAAAAATCATACATATATATATAATGTTTTTTAGGAAAAATACATATATAACACATACATATAAAACATATAATAATTATACACATATATAGATATATATGTATCATATGTATATATATGTAATATGCATATAAAACATATATATATATATGTATTATATATATGTGTGTATATATATAAATATGTTTATATATGTGTATATATGTATATCATTTCATTATATATGTATGTGTATAATTTTTAAAATTTTATTTTTATTTTTATTATTTTATTTTTATTTTATATTAATTAATATTATTAAATATTAGGGATTGATGATGTGGCAGATGACTAGGATGCCATGTCAGCATTAAATAATATTGTTTTTCGTTCAGGGTTTTATTTGCCAATTTTTAAAAGTATAGAGTTTTAATTGCCAATTTTTAGAAGTACAATGTTTTTTTGGATCAAAAAAAAGTATGGGGTTTAAATTGAGACGAGAGAAAAGTACAGGGTTTTAAATGGAATTATCCCTTTTAAATATAAATGTATCTTTTCACTTCTAAACCGAACTCAATAATACA
This sequence comes from Tarenaya hassleriana, assembly GCF_000463585.1. Lineage (NCBI taxonomy): Eukaryota > Viridiplantae > Streptophyta > Magnoliopsida > Brassicales > Cleomaceae > Tarenaya > Tarenaya hassleriana. The sequence continues at coordinate 8,364,840 of NW_010965372.1, read as the reverse complement.
TAATAATATCCTAATCGAATACGATGTAAAAACCAATTAGGTACAATTCTTTTAAAACGAAATTATCAAAATTCGAACGAATGTAGAATTTTGTCAAGATTTATGGAATAAAAATTCGTATATTATTTATGATCATAGGAAATCCGAATGAAGGAGCTGTGAATGATGATTGATTTTGATATCCAAACTCCTAAAAATGTTTTATTCACGTTAATTTCTTCATATGATTCTCAACACTTGACAAGAAATCATACGTAGTTAAAACCCACTTCCAAGTTCCAAACACCTCTCCCCTAAGCCACAACTGTCTGCCCTCTCTATTTCTGTTGCTTTCCCTAACAACTTGGAACTTCCCACAAGACACAAACACAAACATGACACATTCCCAATTAAAAAAAAAAAAACCCACATACATTAGTAGTAAATAGTATATAGTACACTTTCGACATTCATATATATATGGAGAGAGAGAGAAAGAGAGGAGCTTTCGAGTGTTATCTTGTATTCGTGTCGGCTGAGTCTGAGCTCGCCAGCATGGTCATTGTCTGATCATCACGTCCTTCAGGTATGAACAAAGGGAGTTTGCTCCCCGGAGTCATTTTCTTCACATCCTCCTTTGACCATATGAATATTCTCTTCACCATGTTGCAGAATTCACTGCACCAACCCACAAACACAACAAACCCCCCTTTTATCATTCTCAGATATCGGACTGGAGGTACTTTTACTGATAAGGGAAGAGAGTTGCTTACTGCCATGGATCATCGCCAACGAGCATCATATCTCCTTCACCGTCTGTGTAGACTATTTCCCACCGATCCCGAGTCCTCAACTCACACCTGATGTCAAAGAGTTTCTCCAGCTCTTCAAATAGCTGATCGTACCCTTCCACCACTGTTAAATCCACTGCCCTTCCTACGCCTACACCCTGCATCTGAACCTGTTCACCAATACCCTTTATCAGTATCCTCCATGATCTTGTAAAATTCCATGTCACGTGTTATATGTTCTATGACAACTAGTGTTATATCTATATCTTTTGCAATTGCATGTGTATGGGTGCAGAGAAGCATATCTCATTCATTCCATACCTTGGTACGACTTCTGTTAGAACTGTTTTGCTTGCTTTGGACCTCTTTAGGAGACGCCTGTGCGTGCTCTTGCTTTTTCTCTTCAGAGACTTTGGAAACCTCAGACTTTTGGTCCGAGACAGCTTCAAGTGTTGAATTGGCAATGTTAACTGTAAGCATATTCCCTGTTTTCTCCGTTGCGGCGGATTTACTCATCAGATCAATTCCAAACAATCTGTAACTGGTGACCATCTCATGTTTCTTCTCCTCTACCGGGAAACCCATTTGGTCATTGGTAGATTTCGTCGTGGGTGGGACCGAGTAACAATTCATTAGCCAACCAGAAACACTCTTGGTTTCTTCAGCTGCATCACGGTAACAATGCTGGGAGGTGATGCACGATTGCCCAAATTCGTGGGATTGCGTCAATGTGGAACTCCAGAGGTTTGGTCTTGTTGAGCCTAAATCTACATTTCAAGCATAAGATGTAAGATAAATGACAAAGAAGCTCGCGGCCTATTAATGAGTGGGAAAACGGGCAATTAGACCTTACCGAGACCAGATACTTCGCTAGCTTGTCGAGGCCTTTTGTTCTTCGGCACAACAGATTGAGTGATATTTGTTGAAGGCACAAAAGGCTCAATCTCCCATGGAGAAACATTATCATGTCTTTGGATTGACGTGGGCTCGTCCCATTGAACCTAAAGAAAACGAAGCAGACTAGTTGACGATATTATTACACTCCAAAACGTATTTGAGGTGAACTAAAATGGTGGGAATTTACTCGTAGGCATCGCCATTCTGAGTCTTTCCAATGAGAAGAGCAGTCCTTAACGCCAACAACTGTGCCAGAAAATCTTTGCAAACAAACAAACACATTTAGAAAACGGCTTTGAAAAGAAAAGCCTCGCAAGGTAAAATAGCGACTGAGAATATTAAACTACCTCCTTTCTGGGGAATCCTCTCCCTCAAACCTCATCTTAAATCTCATCCCAACAGAAAATTTGTTGTTCATGGCTTCTAGATATTTGTTCAAGCTGATTATGAACTGGCTTGTCCTGATCCAACCGATGCTAAGATATAAGCGAGCATATCGAAGAAACTCATAGGTATTTTGATAGAGTCTAAGAGGTTATACCTTGGCTTATAGTACACGGTGAACCTGGTTTGGGTATGGATGGCATGCCTTGCAGTAGCAAGCACTCCCAGATGCAAGCTCTGGCCCGATATCACAGAAGAAGGCATACTGATTTGTTGGCGAGCAGCATGTCTTATTCCAACACGCAATTCCCCATTTTCTCCTCTGCACAAAACAAGATAGGTAAAGTCAAGTCCCGAAAACTAATCCTACATGAACCCACAGGCTAGAAACAGAGTAAATATACCTCAGGAATACAAAGGTATCTCCAGCAACCAACCGTTTCAATGAGACAAAGGTGCTCCACCCCGTCGTCAAAAGGTGCCTCCGTGGTTGACCTGTTTCATTGTCCGTGGGCAACAGACGACGAGTAAGCTCATATTTAAGTAGATGGGATGAGATATACCTCAATGAAATGGCAGAATTATGTCTCGTTTCATCTGCTTAGTAAATTGTGACAGAAGAAACGAAAAGCTTGAACTATGCTAGCAGGAATTTGACTCGTTACCTCTGAAAATATGCTTAAATTTCCACTCATTACCAAGGAGATCAGAGGCAACCAATTCTTGAGTAGGGATTGGCTGGGTCATATCCTAAATTGAAACAACACATGAAAGTCCTACGGAAGTTCTGATATAAGGCTGCCTGCCAAAAAAAAAAGGGACACAATGGTGAAGTAGTTCATTACCAGCGGGGGAAGGCACTCGGTTGCGTGCTTTCTTAGGACAGAAAATCCGCCATGTGTGCTTGTATCAGACGCCGTCAAAACCTTGCTGAAAGAGTGGACAGTTGCCTTTTGTGGTTCAGGAGGACATGTATGCTCATCATCAACTTGCTATTGATTCACAAATCAAGAAAACACTTAGAGGCATACGACACTGTCGGAAACAAGAACTGTTAGAACTTGAAAACAAAATCGCCACTTACAGTTCCTATCGGTATCAGAGTAATCTGGGCATAAACCTCATCCGTCTCTTTCTCCGCCTAACATCATAATATATAACAGATGAGTTTCTGACTAATCAACAGAATTGAATCTTGTTTGCCACAAAAGTAAAAGCTACGGAAACATAACAAGTCGCACCAACATAACCGCTAACTTCTCCGTCTTTTCATACTCTAGTTTCTGCATTGTCTGATAAATTCGTAGATCAAGAACTCGAGGCCGATCCGCCTCACTAAAGGGCTTAATTACAGTTAGAACATCCTAGAGGCTATAATTTCAATTGAAGAGGATCTATCCATACCAGGAAAAAAAAACACACATGGCAGCTCTTTTATTTTACCACGGTACATATACATTGATCTATTCCATTTCCAGAACCCAGTTAATCATAAAGTGGAACAAGAAGATGTTGGCATCGAGAAGACAGACCTGAAGAATCACGTTCATTACACGGCAGAGAATCTTCGAAGGAAGATTGAAAAGCGGTTCCATCTTGTTTAAGTCCTCATTTGTTGACGCCTCAAGCTGACACGCCACCAAAAGTAGATATATTTCAGAGAGCCTTCTCATTACAAGAAGAGGAAAAAGAAAAACAATTTTCCCGAGAAACAAGCAGAAGGAGGGGGAAAACGCCGATCTAAAATGGAAAGGATCGAAAACTCACTTGTTCCATGTGCCCCTGAGGAAAGTAGTAAACTTTTTCGTTGCGTCGAGGAATGTCAACTAGAGGACCCGCGCATAACTTCCATAACTCCTCGTATAAATATCCTCCACCACCTCCGTCATCTGTTTGGTCAAAAACTGAAACGCCCTTAGAAAAATTTTCCCGGAAAATGGAAGAATCGAGAGAAAGTCAAATAAACCGCTCGATTTATCACACCTCCAAGTGGAAAACTATCAGGCGGTAAACACATACCTCCGCGATTCGCCATGAGCCCGAGCTCCCAAACAACGAAGCCGCAGCGAAGTCAAAACCAGATAAAATTCTCTCACAATCACCACTTTCTCTCTCTCTAACGACTGAGACACTCCGATTTAAGAACCCTAACTGCGATTTAATTTGAGAAGCCACGAATCACAGATTCTACCTCCACGTTTCGTTCTCCCCTCCTCCTCCTCTGCATGAAACAATCGCGAGATCTGAATGGTTGGCAGGAACACGGGGAGCGACGGGAGCGCCCGGTCACGATGACGGAAGCCGTTAATAAACGTTAACGACCGTCAACGTTGAGATTCCGTATCTTTGGCTGTCTACTCCAGGGCGAGCAACAACAATGTTGGTCTGGAGTTCAACTCAGGCAGAATTTTGGGAAGATGGACTGAGTACTTGACCTCATTGTTTGGAATAAATTACATTTATACCATTAAGTGGGACCCGCATTTATTTCCAACGAGTCGAGATCTGTAATCTTTTGTCCACGTCAGACTCAAGCATTTTGGTCATTTCGTGGGACAGGCATTAGTAATAAAAAAATCACCAAGATATAATAAAATTAGATTAATGGAGTAATTAAAGACGTAATTGAAGCATAGAGGTCGTATATAAAAACATGTAAGGGGTTAATTTGTAATTAAAATCGGAACCGAACCGGATTCTTGAGTAGTGATTATTTGTCTAAGGATTTCTTACTAAATATAATTAATTTTTGTTGACAATGAGTGGTACCATAAACAAATTAAATTAAACGAATAAAGAACAAAAAAATAACTCTCATAGTGCTTGCTATATTAGCTTCATTCGTCCATTTATTTTGAACAATTAATTAATTCTATTTGCCTTTTTACCCAAAAAAAAAACAATTAATTAATTCACTGATTAATTAATTAGGTTATTGTTTTATCCTATTATTGTATAATTAATTTGTGTCAATTTACGTCACTTGTGACGTGATTGACAACTCTTGTCTGCTTTAAGGATATATTTATCCAACTAAGACCCACCGTTTCCCGAATTTTTTGTTTTATAATTTATTATAGTTATACATTTGTCTCCTTGTTCTTTAAAACAAAAATCACATATCGCTCCCAATATTCTTATAGTTAATTTCAGTGGATCTTAGTACAGATCATGAACACAATTTAATTTACAGAATTTTTAGACAGAACTGGAATAAATTAAAAAAAAAATGGCTATTACAATTATTTGCTGGATCCTATCGCCGAAAATAAAATTAAAACGTATAGTAGCTAATGTTAGCGGAAATTGGAATTAAAGGATGTTCATATAATCAGGTTTGGAAATATATAGTTGTATCACAAATTATAACAAATGCATTGAAACATGATAATTGGGGTTCTTAATTAATCACATACATACATACATACATACATACATACATACATACATACATACATACATACATACATACATACATACATACATACATACATACATACATACATACATACATACATACATACATACATACAATGAATCAAAGTTGATATGTATATTGGAAAATGGTAAGGAAAAGTAAGATATTGCCAATCAAAGGGTGAGTTTGTGTATATGATTGTCTGTACACTATGCATTATTGCGCCACAAATTGTAAAAATGCCATTTATTATTCATAGGTTTACTGCTTGACACCTGTCCCCCTTTTCTTATAAAAAAATATAATTCGACTGTACTTTATGTCCAAAGCCCCACCAATATGCACAAACATTTATATATATATATATATATATATATATATGCACAAACATGTTTGTAAGGAAAAGTAAGATATTGCCAATCAAAGGGTGAGTTTGTGTATATGATTGTCTGTACACTATGCATTATTGCGCCACAAATTGTAAAAATGCCATTTATTATTCATAGGTTTACTGCTTGACACCTGTCCCCCTTTTCTTATAAAAAAATATAATTCGACTGTACTTTATGTCCAAAGCCCCACCAATATGCACAAACATTTATATATATATATATATATATATATATATGCACAAACATGTTTGTGTGTGTTGATATATATATCATTGTGTATATGTTATTCATTGTAATGGACCTTACGCTTTCCCAAGAGCCAAGAGTCATGTAACATGTTGGACTTGAATAATTAAAAAAGATAGGGGACTTTGTTACTATTTAATATTTGCTGAACAAGTAACGTTGCAAATTTATTTATATACACAGAGATCTCTAAAATGCATTATCACATAATTAAAGATATATAAAATTATATTTAATAGAAAAAGATACATGTAAATGGTTGAGATTTCTAAAATTAATGGAGAGTTTTCTAATTGATCAACCCAAATAATGCGATTTGTGGTAAACCTCCCTTGTCACCATTTTTCCGTTATTTTTTATTCCTTATTTTTTTTTCGTTTTGTTTCTTATAAATAAAAAGATCTAGTTTTCATTTTTCTCATATGTTTAAAAGTTCAGCTGTTTTTTTAATATTCTTTTAAATTTTTGATTATTCAAATCAATCGTTGCGTTTCGATAATATATACGATAAGATAATAGAGTTTAAATTATCAGTGTTTTGATAAAAAAAAACTTATATCATATGAAATGAAGATTTTTTTTTGTAACCGGATATTTTAGACCGAGGTACAAACTAATCCTAAAATCAGAAATAAACCACATCAACTTGAGGTTCGAATTCGAGATGAAACATACAATTTGCTTCATTTTTTCACCAGTTGAACTACATAAATTGAGTTCATGTTTGAATTCAATGCATAACAGTTGTATCTAAATAAAAATAAATTATTTGGGAGATGATTAGAGGAAATTTAAATTAAGAAAGTAATTTATAAGAAGAAATCAAAAGGAATAAAGGGAAAATATTAGAAGATACATCGTACTATGATTGGTTGGACAAACATATTGTAGTAGCCATGTGGAGACCAACTATTTCAATGTTTCATGGCCTCTATATATATATATGATATAAATAAGTGAATTAGCTTTTCGAACAAGTACCTAACACATCATACTATACATTATATAACCTTTAGTGAATTAATTTTTTTATATTATACTTTATTCTTATCGTAATTCGGTCCAATTTCCAAAAAAATGCTTATCTAACAAATACTTTGGCGGACGCTTGAAATAAAAGAAGCATATCCCATTGGAATCCACGTGAAAGCAATCTCACGTTGGTGATTTATTTTATTTTTATTTTATTTTATATCTTGGCATAGTTTTTTTTTTCATTTAAGTACAATCCAAAGTTGTGAATGATATACAAATTTTGTTGCCGTTTTTACATTGTTTTCCATTAATACTATAATAAAACAGTAAAAATTATAACAAAATAACTTATTATATGTATAAAAATAATTAATTTTGTAAGTAATATATTAAATGAAACACTAAATCACTTTTTTTTTGTAAAAAATACTAAAGCACTTGGTAAATAGTTTATAAGATTAATATAGTAAACACACAAATAGGGAAAATGTTACGATTTTAGAACAATTATCGATTTAAAAATCACCTTGAAATTGGACCATGATATGCAAAAAGGATTTCAATTTTTTCTAGTATGTATTTGCAAAATTAAATCAATTCATTATCGTTGTATGAAACATAGTTATGAATCATTATCATCGTCGTCATTAAAATTAATATACAAAGTTTTTATCACAAGATTATTATTAATAATTAACAGGTTTTATTCAATTGAAAATTGGACCGTGGTACAGAACAACTTTCCGCGTTTCGAGGAATCTTGGCCCCTCTTGTTCAACCAAAAGGAGTTGAATTTGCTTTGACTTAATCTTGGAGATTTCTAGCCGTTGGATTTGTCGAAGAATGTCTTACGTCCGTCAGATTCTGAATCCGGGTAAACAGATGAACTTGAATAACAAAAACAATACTAGAAAAAAAAAGAGAGATAATTATTAATATCATTGTAAAATACACACACACACACACACATATATGTATATATAAATAATTTTCCAAGTGTTCTATAATTTTACTTGCTAAAATTTTTTGTGATATATATAGCAGCCTCGTTTTTGTTGTGAAAAATAGTTGGCAAACAACATAAATAATATTGTATATTTAGTATGAATTTGAACATGTTGTATATTTTAGCCAATCCACTAGATTAATTTTCATGATTCAAAGAACTTGGGATTTAACAATCATATCATATCATATTTTATATAGATTCTGTATGCATGTATGAGTTGTTTCATAAAAAAAAATGTTATGATTGGTCAAATAAAACAAATACAATTCAACCTCTTGTAAGTGAAAATTAATTATAACCCCAAATATGATACTTGTTAATCAAATTGTATTTAAATAACTTAAGATAAAAGCAAGTGGTGATTTCTAGTTACTTTGGATGGAACCTCAATGATGCAAAGTGTACTGTTGGGTAGTTTGAGGGTAATGATGGTCTAAATGTAATAAATCATGTGGTTAAGCAGATAATTAACACATGAAACAAAAGCAATAAGTGAAAATGAAAGGGAATTAAAAAAAAGGAAATGATGATTAAGCAGCTAATAAGCTAAAGCGAAACCCATGTGCGTTCATGTATTCACCGTTAAGGTTTTTGCACGGTAATAAGTCGGTTTACTCACAACTTTTTTTTTTTTTTTGTGTGTCTCTCTCGGTATCACAGTAATGTTTAATGAAACTAACTGCCAAAACAAAACAGAATTAATATGACATGATCAAGAAACATATAGTCTTGGTTTCAAGTTTAATCTAAAATCAATAGCATAAGTAACAATGCAAAGCACTGTCTTCTATTTATTCTATAAAAAAGGTTAGATTTATTTGTTTGTCACAAAAGATTTGGACTCTTGGATTCTATGAATGTAATGTATTATCCATGGGTTTATGTATTTATATTTGTAAACACAAAAGGTATGTGTAAATGCACTCATATCGGCCCAAAAGAATTAAGCCCAATAATTATGAGATTACTTTAATCAAAGAAATCAACACGGGTCCATAGCTCAGTGGTAGAGCATTTGACTGCAGATCAAGAGGTCACCGGTTCGAACCCGGTTGGGCCCTTTAAAATATTGTTTTTAATAAAATAAAAAAGATCCTTTACTTTTTTTTCTCATCTTTATTTGCAGAAACCTTGTGTCCATTTTTTTTTTCGCCAGGTGGCAGTGCAAATTGGAATAGGACCGTGTTTGGCTGCAGGCCCCTTGAGGGTTGACGGAGTCACGGGAGATTCCTTCGCCACCAATACATCAACTTGCCATAACAATACATTTCATTTATATAATAATATCTTGTCTTATGTCCCTAATCTTAGGAGCCTAAGCCGAATCAATCACACGTACCACAGTGTTTTAACTCACGGGTTATACTCTCTCTCTATATATATATATGAGAAAATTCAAATTTAAATCATTATGCACAAAAAAAAAACATTCAAGTTGTCTTTGTTATAGATATTATTGTTTATCATATATGAAAAATACCAAAGGTGTTCACAGACATTTTTTTAATTTTAAAAACATCACATATTCGCGAGTTGTAACGTTTTGAAGGCCATTCCCTCTTCGGACTACCATGTTGTGTATCGCCACCAAGGTTTTATGGGGTCACATACATGTCCAAAATATATAAGAGACCAGATTTTTTTTTCATGGCATAAACAAATTGAGAGAACGCTTCAATATTTATTTCAGCATTAGCATATATTTAATATAGAGGGGGGAAATAAGAGTAAGAATACTATGGGTAGAGATTAGAGTCTAGAGATAATATTATATATAAAAAATATTCTTCAAACGGCTCCAAAGTATCACATGGCGCCGATTAGAAACTCAAGAGACAAACAATGAAATTATGAAACTGTCTATTTCTGACATATCCATTGCTTCATGTCCGACTCCTCTTCCCTATTTATAAACCCCCAATCTCACTAGTTGTATCCTAAACTCAAAACCCATCACATAAAATCTTTTTTTTTTTGGAGTTTATGATCAAAATGGGCAATTGCTCCATAAAAGCAGTATCCGACGGGCAAAACCCGAATTCGATCAGGGTTTTCGGGGGCTCGGGAGAGGCATTTGAGTTCAACTATCCTAAGCTTGCAGGAGATATTTTACAAGAATATCCAGGCTACCGGATTTACGGCCAGAGCTGCGCATCTTCGCCTCTATCCGGCGACGAAACCCTGGCAGGAGGGCAGGTCTACTACCTTATTCCGCAAGGAACAAACCCCAGAATCGTTCAGTATCGCAAGGTTAACTTGCAGCCCAAGATACAGGTTTCGCCACTCAGGAGAAAGAATGGGATGTGGAAAGCGAAGGTAGTGATCGGAACCAAGCAACTGGAGGAGATTCTTGCGGAGGAAGGGAACACCGAGATCCTCATAGCGCAGTTAAGGGCTGCGGCTGCAAACTCTGCTCCGGACAGGAAAAATGCCGAACGGTACTTCTGTTAGGGCTCAGTTCCGCCATTGTTGGAACTGATGCTATAAAGAGCTCCGTAGTTGTGATGTGTGCTCATGTAAATAACCAGTGGGATGACCGCCCAAAAAGTATAAGGATGTGTTCATCGTTTAAAAAAAAAAAAACCCAGGGCGTCTTCTAATGCCCGCTATGACCCTACAAAATATGGCTACAGGTTTTGAGAAAATTTTTTTTTTGGGTATTTGTTCATAGGAGATGTCATTTTGTGTATTTTAGGCGATGATGAGGAAACCAGATTTGTGGTCAATGAAGAGTTGGTTTACGAAAAGGGGACCAGAAGTCAAACCGGAATAGACCGGTTTAGTCATTGTTTTGATTTCGGTACGCTTAATTTAATGCATACAAGAAGACATTAAGTTATACAGAATACGCCAAGACATGGAGAGGGATTTTTTGCCTAAACCAACAACACAAAACCAAAATTTGTAATATTAATCTAAACCCAATTCCCATTATGCAGTTTTAGTTCTTTTCTCTCAACCACAAAAAAAAGGAAGCGACAAAAGGGAAAGGAAAGAACAAAAATTCCAAAGCCGCAGATAAAATAAAAAGACATAATTCAAATAACAACAACCTGTTGGTCGAGGCCGTCGATGAGCATGACAGAGCAGTGATGGTGAACCATGAGCCACCGTCCGTTGTGGAACTCGAACACGTTGGTTATATGGAAAGGTGCACCGTCCATGTTCAGGTACGCCTTCATGGTGACCCATGCCATGTCGGTCAGGACCCGAGTGCACATGTCTTGGACCTGAAAGTCGAACCCTTGTTCCCAGTTGAAACACAGTTGCCAGCTCTGCATTACTGTGTTGTACCTACGATTGGAGCAAAACACAAGGAAGAAGAAGATGGTCTTTATTTAACATGTACAGATCGATCTTGCGTCCATGTAAAATGGTTATGTATGTTTTCGGCATTTTGCCTGTAATCAACTAGTAAATGCCAAACCCGAACCGAAACTGAGCGACAAATCGAGCATCCACCTTAACTGTAAGAGTCATTGGCAACCGAAAGATGATCTTAATACATTTCATAGGAGCAAGCAGGAAGTGATAATGAGTTGCGGAAATTGGTACCCGGAAAAGAGTTCGCCCGAGGGGTGGATGCACTTCACGTAATCTGAGTTCAACCAGAAACGAGCCATTGCTTGAAGAGACCTCTCTCTGATGATGTTGAAGAATTCCGCATTCATATTCATGATTCCTCTAGTAGCCGCGTAGTACGCCTTCCACCCATTAACTGGGGTAACACCATCTTGCTCCAAGGTAAAATCCTGGTAGAGATTTGGACAAAGAAAAACAAAGATCAAGAAAACGTGTCGGATCAAACTCTAGGATTCAGAAAAGTCCCAAGAAACGGAATAATTTTAGTCATTAAAACATACAAGACGAACAACACAAAAGGTACATAAGTGATCACATAACTCAACCACCATGCCATAGAAGCAATTATGCAGATCAAAGAGTTTCCACACATTCACAAAATAAGAACACAGAAGCCATAGATCCAAAAACAAAAAAAGCTAACCAGGAGATGTATACTCACAAGATTGATGCAAAGGCAAAACTCCAGATCGCTCAGCACAATCAGATTAGGAAAACCCCGAGAGCAAATAGAATCTTCTGAAGAAAGATTTTAACTTTCCAACCCGAAACTATTCTGAATTTCCATTCTTTCTTCGATCAACAGCTAAACAGCAAGGGCTTCGTCACTATAAGCTAAACATTTCAAAACTATTTCGTAAACCCAATTTCCGAACAGAGCTAACCCTAGAACCAGAGACACTTGGAGACAGTTCCTCAAACCCAACACTCGAAGAAACCAAACAACTCAGAAATTGCCATTACAAAACTACAAGCAGAATGATTTACCGAGTCGAATTACCTTATGGTAAAGAGCTTTCCAGGCATTATCGTCGTTAGCAGCCCTCCTCATCCTGGAATTCGTCATGGACAACCGGCACAAGCTACGATAATCCAAGTAGCTGAGCGCATGGGTTGTTATCTCCGGTACCAACTGCTCCATCATGGACACAACTGGCTTATTGTCAGCGACCACCGTCCCGTTCCTCACAGTGGAAGCCGTCACCTCCGCTCCTTCGCCGCCGCCCTCCGGTGCGGAATCTGGGTTGCCGTTAACCCTACCGTTCGCCAGCGTCGGCGCCGGTTTATCGAGATTTTTGCTAGGAGGGAATGATCGGACAGCGAAGAGAGCCAGGAAGAGTGAGAGAACGGTGACTATGGCCGCTTAGACGACGAGAAGAGGCTGACGATGCCGCGGAGAGAACGAGAGGAAGCGAGAGGAGCCAATTCCAATTGATGAGACATAAAAGCTTCGCAATATATGAACAAGAACCCTAGAGGGGAATATCTTCGAGGACGATGAAATTAAGAGCTTTGTGCGAGTAAACCCTAGAACTAGAATCGGCAGGAGGAGGAAGAGAGAAATGGCAAGTGTCAACTTCTCCAACACCGTTACTGGCCAGTGGCCACGTCCCACGGCAATGTTAACCAGAGGGTCACTTTAGGAAATAGCCTTTAGTTCCAAGGGTATTTTAGGTAAATTATCCGTCGCAATACGACATCCTTTTTGCCACCTTATCTGGACTTTCTGTTCGAAACCGAAAAAAATATACGACGTGGTTTGGTTTAATTATTTATATTTTGATTTTATTAGAATTCGTTGGAATTTTTTTTATTTATATTTAACTATTTTGTTAATTTTAAATTTGATTCGATTATTTTATATTTAAAGTGAATGTTTTCAATTTTTACCAGTAATTTAGAATTTCTTTTGAAAACAAAGAAATCTCGTTAAAATCGAATTAAACCAAAAAACTCAAATAGATTTGATTTTATTCTGATATCATATTGAAGTAATTCTTCTCTATAAAAATGCATTCTTTAAATAAAAACAAATAAAATTATAACAAATTCTACCCAAAACCAAATCAAGCAAAATCAAATCAGAAACTAAATGAAACAGACATTACATATTCTCGTTTGACTTTGACCATTCGGATCCATGAGCTTACACATGGGAGGTATGGTCAGACAAGAACAACGTCGTCATCATCATCATCATCTGTTCTCTCACAACATTACCAGTAACCCAGATTCCAGTTTACAATACACATGCCGAGAAAAATAATCCCGGTTTTCAGAAGGTTAGGGTCATTTCATTTGTACTTGTAGACTTTGGACTCAATCTTCTGATCATCTCTCCACCACCGGTGAATCCCATGAGCTTCCTTGAAATCCCTCGAGGGGCTCGAGTTCACCGTAACGATCGCTGACGGGATCAGATGGATCGGCTCTTCCGCCATGGCAGCGTTCTTTCCTCCGGTCACAGCATTCATCAGCAACCCGCCCAACGAGTGCTGAGTCGCCAGCTTCTCTATGGCACCGGCCCCGATCTCCTCCATCTTCTTCCTGTGTTCGAAGTAGCCGACATACTCCGAGCTCAGGTGGTCATTCGAGTTCACGTACAGCCGAGGAAGCCATTCAGACAAGGCGGTGAATGGGTCGTTCCCCGTCAGTGCTGCTCTGTGTTGTTGGCCATGGTGGTGATGGTTTTGGGTTGCCTTTGCAGCTAGGGCAAGCCCGGCTGTGATCACGCTCCCTGCGAATCTCGGGGGGTCATATGATAACACAAACGTTAAGAATCGAAGTGGTATCAATGTAAACCTTTTCGATACCTGCAATCCGTATCCCATGTTTGATCCTCTTGTCCTTGATTCTCTCGAGCGGAGGAGACAAGAATGGCGGGTTGAAGACGAACGATTCTAGGAAAATCCCAGTCTTAGCGATTGTTTTTCCCGTCAGCAACGCCATGGCTGCTCCGAGAGAGTGCCCGGCAAGCCAGATGCCGGAGGAACCGTTACCAACGGCGGCGGCAACCATGCTTCTGACTGCTTGGATGGCGATCTCGAAACGGGTTGTCCTGTGAAGCCCATTCCGGATAATGTGGATGTCGAGCTCGATGTCCCGGGAAACAGAATCCGGTTTGGTGAGCGTTCCTCTGAAAGCGATTACATAACGCGGTCTCAGTTCCAGCGATTTGATAGAATGGGAGGACGATGAGGGCGGTCTGTACTCATAGATACCTCCAAAAATGGAGAAATCAGCATCGTCCACGAGATGACGTATGAGCCGGAAATTGAAAAACTCTGACCAAGGAGGAGCTAGAGCTTCAGAACCTTCCCGTCGAAGCTGGCGGTCACGCTCTGCAATATAGATGCCTTGGACCAAACAGGCAGCTAGAGACCGCCGGTGATGTTCATTTGCCCTGCGCAATTCAACAATGTGAATATGACCCCTCATCCGGAAACAGCATAATAGAGCAGCATTTGGCGAAACAGCATTGCACAAGACAGTTGTTTACAGCAAAAAGCATATGCTATATATATATCCACACACACACTAGGGGCTGCTCTAAACATCAACTAATACCATAGTTTGTGAATGCAGGATGTGCAGACAGGCTGAAGACAATCGGCTTTTGGACAGAACAAACTCAAAGAGTAATAAAACGTATTGTCATGTCTATAAATCCGAGAGGAGATGAAAGGTGCTTTACCAATCTATAGCTGTTAGGTGCAATGGCCCCGAGAGGCTGAAATCCTCTCTCTCAGACGCCATTACGTCTCTGTGTTATCTCCCGTCCTTCGACTCTTCGCGTTTAAAACGTAAATCTGCAGGCACGATAACAAGCCGGAGATCAGGAAAAAACAACAACAACAACAACAACAAAGATACATCACTGTTTGCGCAAGAGACTTTTGTAGGAATCATCACGGTCGATGGAATCTGGAATTTTGGTTCTATCTTCTACTCAATATAAAAGTTCAACCATGAAAACACATGAATATAAAAAATAAATAAATCATGTTGTTCCTAAACAAAATCTAGGGTTTTCCACCAGCAAATGGTTAACCAAGACACCCTTTCCTGATGAAGTTTGGCACCGACATTGAGGTTTTCACTATCTGGAACAGCAAGTGAGAAATGGGTATGGCGGAATATCGATCACGATTGCAAAATGAGAAGAGATGACGATCGAGTCAAGAACCCTAGTTCACAGCAGTGAACAGTGTTCAAAGGTATATCCGTGCAGAAAGGCTGATACCGACTGGAATCTGGATAATGCCCTTCTGCCGCTGATTCTAGATACTGTCTGATGTCTAGATATCTACCATTTCCACCACAAGTTTTTCAGAAAATTAGGGGGAAAACAACAAACAAACGAAACAAGTTCGATCGAAGAAAATGCCGATAAATAGCACTTGAAATCGCGCACAGAAACGAGACAAGAACAGAGTGCATGATCTTTTAGACCATTGCAAACAGGAAAAAGCGCTCACAACATCGCCTCAGCAATACACAGGGGATTAATGGGGAAAAAATTTTCGGACAAATCTCAAGATTTTGAGAAGATTGGAGGAAATATTCCCAAAAAAAAGGTGAAAAACATGGAAGAAAAAATGGAAATGTACCTTGATCAAACTCAGCGGAGGGTTAGATCTTCGAGGAACTCTGCGAAATACGGACTATATTTCAGATTTGATCTGTAATTTTGGGGATTGAAGGCGAGAAAAAGGGAAATAGACAGATGGACGAAGAGCACACTGGTTCAAATAGGACATTGAAATGTCCTTTAAGGCCTCGTGTTTGCTGGCTTTTGAAGATACGCTGTCCTCCTCCTAGTAAAACGACGCCATACCAAAATCGGGTTGTCTCTAGAATGGTTTGCATGTATTACATTAACAAACATCTATTGAGGAAAAAATTAGTTAATTTCCCTCAAAGTTTAGTAATGTTTGTAAAATATTTACTTCTTTAACATTGTAAAGGGACACAAAAACACCGTTAACCCATTGCTAAAATTTATTTTTTATTTATAAAGGTTATTTTGTCAAGAATTTAAAACAAATATTATTTTACTAATTTGTAATTAAAAGGGATTATTGGACCAAATCTTCCAAGAAAAGGCCTTGCCGTATCTGAGTTTTTGGAAATCCGATAAATTAATGAAAAGGAAAACAACCCACAAAAAGAATATCAAATTTGTCAAATACTCCAAAACTTAACATATCCATTTGATAGAGACTAGGGATGTCAAAACGAGCCGAGCTCGCGAGCCGGCTCGAGGGTGGGTCCTTTTTTTTTACCGAGCCGATCCAAGAATATCTGAACCCAAATAAAAATGGGCTGAGTGAGCCAGCTCGCCACGATCCGAGCCCAAACGAGGCTAGCTCGGCTGGCTCGCAAGCTGGCTCGGGAGGTGGAGTAAAAAAAAATTTACGTTGAAACTTGAAAGGGTTGATATTGTTGGTATGATATTTTGATTTGGAGATAATTTTTTATGTATAGATTCGGATCTGAAGATGGTTTTTTGTACATTGATTAAGATCTAATTGTATATGGATGGATTAGGATCTGAAAATAGTTTTTTGTACATGGATGGATTATGATTTTATTTATTTGAAAATGATTTTTTGTATATGGATTGTGATTGTGAATATAAGTATGATTTGGATGTATTGGTATGTTCTTTTTATGTTGATATATCATTTGGATATGATTTTATATAATTTGATATGATTTTTTTTTAGGTATTTAGAAAAATATGAGCCGGCTCCCGAGCCGACTCGGGAGCTAAGCGACTTGGGCTGAGCCAGGAATTTTCTGGCCCAAATAAAAATGGGCTTAACGAGCTGGGCTGAAAATGAGCTAGCTCGAAACGAGTTGGTCCGAGCTGGTCCGAGCCGGCTCGTTTGACATCCCTAGCTGAGACAATTTTAAAAAATACATCGATTATAGTATATATGCCGATGAGTGTGACGATTATAAATAATATATATATACATGTTATTTTTTAATATATATTGTATATATATATATATATTAGTTATAATTATTTTTATTTTAGTATGCATATTAATTGTATATGTATATATTGCAGGTATAACTAATATATATACATATTATTTTTAATAGATATTATATATATATTTATTTTATTTTTAAATATTTATTTTATTTTTTTATTTATATTTATATATATTATATATTAATAAATATATATTAATATATATAAATATATATATATATATATATATATATATATATGAATTTAATATATCATTATTTTTGTGGCACATCATTATTTTTGTTTGAGTTGATAAACACAGAAGTTTTTCGGCGAATTTTTAAAAAATTCGGAGTTTTATGGGTTAATCACATCGAGTATAGAGTTTAATTGGTAAATAAAAAAAAATATAGAATTTTTTAGTTGATCTAAAAAACAGAGCAGAGAATTTGTTTTTTTGACGATTTTGCCTTTTCAAAAAATTTAAAAAAATTCGAAATTAATCTAGAAAATCGAATTGAATAAAAAGTCAAAAAAAAAAAAATTAAAACGGGTTGCAACCGTAGATATACTATTCTAAACTAAATTAAATTAACAGAAATGAAACTGAAACGAAATAACGTAATTGAAATGACCACAAAATCCTCTATGAGAAAACCAAATATAAAACAAATACAAAGGAGCAACCAACCATGGTGTTGTTATTGTTGGTCCACGAGTGAAATCGATTCCCTCGTGGAAAGGAAAAGCATATATACATCTGAACCCAACTGTACATGCATATAACCCCATTTAAATCAATGTTGCGTTTCAGCTGATCCATCTGGGAGCCTCATCTTGCAATCACTGCGCAACACTGATAACCATGATTCTACCTGAAACCCAATTAACCGAAAAATAAAATGAAAAAGAAAAATCACAGATCGAAATCCCATTCAAAATGTGTTTTTGTGGAGCAGGATCCGTCAGTTTCAGTTTAAGACATCGTGAGTGGTGTTCTTGGTAATGGGAGCTAAAGAAGCTGCATTTCCATGCACACGCTAACAGCTTGTACATGCCCAATAAATTTGCAAGTGAGGTCTAGGTTCGGGTCCAGCGAGATCCCATTCAGGCAAATGGCAGGAAATAGTTCATCTGACCAGACCCTATACCTATGTCTCAGCTACAGCAACTAGAGAGCAACAATGCCATTTATAAAGGCAATCATCATCTCGAACTTATACTAATGTGATATTGTTAAGGTGCAAGTAACACGAAGAATCCCCATCAATGGATCTATGTTTTGTTTGATAAGTTGTACAAAGCAATCGGGTTCACCTGTGTCTTAGAGGAACCTGAGCATTCAAATCGTAGACCTTGACGGGTCAAAATGTAAAAGCAGTGGTAGACTTCATCAGAGACTCTTTTGAACATCGGTAAGGAACCGATTTCAGTGATATCGGCTAGCAAGGTTGAATCTTGTGGGCTCAAATCTGCAAGAGAAGTTATGAGAAAAGAAAACATGTCAGAATTAGAAACAAGAAGGTCTGTAACTGTGGTAAGAGTGAAAAGGCACTTGCCCGTTGACAATAAATAGAAGAAAAGACAAGCACCCTGAAGGACAACAAATCGGGGAAGCCAATCGTCTACTTCTGTATCGTCTAAAGGAGGCGGCTCACCCGGGAGAGCCATCCACCTCTGTAAATTTCGGTAAAAACCCAATCAGACAAAACTGTTACATACTATATGCAGTTATCTGAACACCATGAAGCAAAAGTCAGTGGTAGAGATGGGGACATACGGTTCGAATATACAGATAACCGGATAAACGGGCAGAGCGTACGACTTCATCCACATGTTCCAACCTTCGTCGAATCGACAGAGGAGAATGGATGAGATCTATGGTTTCGACCTTAGGACAGTACATATTCTAAGATTCAATACTCAACAGCAACTATTGAGACTGACTTACTGTGCTTTCAGGTAAGCTTCCCTTTCCTCCAAATCAGCAAGTTCTGATCTAAGTGATTCTAATTCTGTAGCCAATAGCTCTACCTGCGGACCGGGCATGGTGGGTGATCATGAAAAACCCTCCAAGATTATGATTCCAACATATGAACAATAGGAAGGTGGCAAATTGAACCTTCTCCTGACCATTCGAGACCCATGAGAGACGCCGAGGAGAGAACAGATTCAACATCAGTGCAGCTCTTTTCAGTTTTCTGCTATTATAAACAACAGCAAGAGAAAAAAAAACTAAGTAATGTGAACTAAAATCGCTTCTTTCTCCTGAAGAAATTGGATCACCTGAAAGAATTATCGGTTCTTGGCTGTGAAGATGATGGGGAATCGTCTTGAACAGCTTCTGGGATTGGACTAAGAGCTCCGAATTGATCCTGTAATATCTTTATCTTGCCAGGGCTACCACCATCGTCCATGAAAGCCGGACTTTGGCTTCAAGGACGAAACCCTAATCCGTGTGTTTGAAGAGATCCAGAACAAAACCTTGCACGCAATATTCTTCGACGATGAACATGACAATCCCACCGGAGAATCAATTCACCAATCCGAAACAAAATCAACAAAATCTTTCTTCCCTTTTCTGACACTCCGTAAAGCTAAAAGAGACCTAAATTTTCCTGGAAAACAAGCAAGCAAGAAACCCAACAAAATCAATTTCTCGAATTAAAAAAGTAGAAACAGGCAAAAAGAATGATAAAAAAACCATGAATCAAGCCGAAACCGTACGGAAGAAGAGGAATCTCGTTGCCTGATCAGAGCCAAGAACAAAATGGAAGACAAAATTTACGCAGGAACTAATCAGTTCAGCTTGTGAAAACTTATAACAATATGTAAGAATAGTCCAATCGTATTTAAATTTAAATATATTTTTTAAAAAACAAATTCAAACTTTACAAAATAACCTTGCACCAACTTGTTTTCGAAAATTTATGATATTAATGTGATCCTTTATTTTTTTTAGTTTAATGGGTAATTTGGACCCGTTAATTTCATCATCATGGTAAATAAATAAATAAGATATGCGAATTTTCTAAATCATAAAGGCTTGCAACAAATAATCATAAACGCTTTTTTATTTAAACAAAAAGTTGCCAACTCAGCATTTGATGATGATCCTTACGACAAAAGCCGATCTGTAATCATTTTGGGAGGGTGGCCTAAAATTATTTACATGTTTTGACCAGAATGCTTTCTCCTGCAAGCATTTTTAATAAATTATTATTCGTTTGATAGAAAACATAAACCAAATCTACTACAGAAAGAATCGCAATAATACGTAACGATACTTATATTTCCTCACTTCTTAATTCCTTTATACATAACATATATAATATAACGACGATTTTACAATAATTTAATCTTATAAATATATTTTTCTGACATCTAATAAATAATATATATCATTTTTTTATTAAATTTACATCAACAAATATCATAATAAAATAATCAATACATTTACATTGTTATATTACCTTTTTTTAATGTATAGTCAGCATAGATTTACTTTCCTCATTATACAGTGTTTTTATTAAAATAAATAAATAAATGGCATGTATTATTGAAAAAAGTCAACTTTTAATGTTTCATAAATAAAAAAAAAAATTTAAATTTTGTAAAATACGTACATAATCTTTTCGATTTCCTATATAAATTCATACAAAAACTCTAACCTTATCAGAAATTTGATGGAATAGAGCACTGGGGTTGGTTCACCAGACTCACAAATCACCTAGGCCACATCACCAATGCCAACTAGAAAAATGACATTTTACCAAAAACTTAAAAAAATGATATATATATATATACAATAAAAAAAGACATACATACCTACATATATATACAACACATATATACGTATGTCCAATTTATAAATTTAAGAATTTGTCGCGCAAAAAATTTAAAAATTAGTGTTTTAACCACTATCAACTTTAATAGGATTTAAAAAGCGTGAACTCTTTCATATGTTTTAGGACTGAATTCCACATGGAAATCTTCCAAAATCTCGAAAAACTTTTCTGTTTCCTATATAAATCCATACAAGCTCCAAAGTTGTCAGAATTTTGATGGAATCATAATCATGGTATCGTCAAGTATACGAAACTTGCACCAAAATTTGTTATAAAATGAAGAATTTACGATTGAATTATCTTGGTTTGATGATATAAGCAAGAGAAGACAATGAAAATGTATAAAGAACAAGTGAAGACAAAAACTTAGAGAAAATGTTGTATATTTTCGTGTTATCTCTTCTAAATATTACAATAGATTAAATAAGAAACAAAAGTACAAAAACTAAGGAAAGAAATAAACTACCAACGTCTATGTACATGAAAAAGAGGAAGAACAATAAATCTAACTAAATAAAGATCGCAAGTTGTGTAAATTGGGAGTAAAGAAGGAAAAAAAATCTCAATTATCCACCAAATCCTCCTCCAATCCTCCTAATTAACAACCAATGGCTTGATGATGTATAATCTTCCATCAAATCTTTAATTAAGTATCTAAGACTATGTTTCTTTATTCGTCAAAAAAATTGACACCTTAATTATCAAATATAAGAAATTTGCACCACAATTGCACCAAAATCATCAAGTATAAGAAACTTAGGTCTGAGTCCGCTAATTTTTTGATTCGATTGAGCCGGATTTCTGATCTCAAATCTAAATTGACACCCTAGATTTTCAAAACATATTTTCACAAAAATTTTCAGATATACTTATATATATATACATGTACACAATATTTTCGATGATAAAATATTAATCTTAACAGCATATCATTGTCAGATATATAGATATATTTGTGTGTTCCGCATATTTTGGTTATGTCTTTGATAGATATATATATATATGTATATATATATAAAGAGTTTTACATTTTGTTATTATATATTTACATATGGAAAGTAATGCACAATCAAATTAAACTTGGGAAAACATGTTTTATTCACTTGATCTATACCTTCGATCAACATTAAATCTTCTGAAGCAACGAAACACAAATTTTCATTAAACGTAAAAAAATGTTTTTTTTATAAAAGGTTAACTTTTATAAATTTGTTACAAGTACTGAAAATATCCATCATAAAACCATTAGAACTCGTAAAACAAAAATAGGAGAAGCAAATGGCAAAATACAACTCCTCAAGAAGATTGGTACATTGGTCGGCCGACGAATCTGACAAGAATTGAATGCGATCACATACAAGTTTGTTGAGTTTTGCACGGCTAAGGCATGTCGATCTCTGAAGATTCTGGAGTTGCCCAAATCAGACACACTAACGCTTGAAGGCCAACTTGGCAGTCAGGTGAGTATGACTTAAAACCCTTTCTCATCTGATTTTATTCACATCACTCACAGGCACACAAGACACGAGATGAAGAACATACTGAAAAACATGGTCAATAAGGGCAACAAGAAGGATATGCTCCACTGAATAAGCTCCCCCAACAAAGAAGGTGTTGAAGCTGATGTTTACAGGATTAAAATGTCTGAAATTCAAGGCTTTCTGGCTCAATGTCAACATCTCCTATGTTGGAAGCACTTGCTTTCCTTGTGTCTTGTTCTGCATTCTCCATCTTGTGATTGGTGTGCTGTGAGTGTTGTATGGTGACTACTCTCATCTTCCTTTTAATATATATTTATTTTAATTTTAATTTTTCTTATGTCACCATCATATAATATATATTTATTACAATTTTTTTTATTGAATCGATATAATGCATACAAATAGAAACAAAATTACACCAAAATTGACACCCTAATTATCAAATATAAGAAATCTGCACCACATTTGCACCAAAATTGTCAAGTATAAGAAACTTAGGTCTGAACCCCGGATTTTTGGACTTGATCGGTTAACTTTTATAAATTTGATACAAGTATCGAAAATATCTATCACAAAAACATTAGAACTCATGAAACAAAAATAGGAGAAGCAAATGAAACACAAATTCTCCAGGCCTAGTGTTATTTTTCAGACAACACTTTTGTTTCAGAATCGAAAAATAAAGACATACCAAACTCAATCAACATTTCTGCAGTAAAAATCTGAATTTAACGCACACACCTGGTACGTCTGGCTCGGCACCGCCTCCAGCAGCGGAAGAGGAGGCTCGGAGAATGTTACTCATGCTGCCCTTGGTGGTTATGTTCTTCAATGCGTTTTTCATCTTTCTTTGTGAGTGAAGAAAGCCATATCGGCAATGGCGTCTAGAAAAAACTCATTTTACCAAAAACTTTAAAATTTAAAAATAATATATATATATATATATATAATAAATAAAATACATAGAGATCGCGACTCGGTGGTGGTAGAATGAAAAATGTCAAAATGGAAGTTTATACGCCAGAACTCAGCTGCTGCAGGTTCCTAGTAAAAGGAAGCGAATGCGACTTGGTGGTGGGACCACAACGAGGGAGAAAAGGGACTATAAATATGACCATTACGTATATAAGTACACTGTACATATATATATATATAGATACACATATATATATACACATTGATAAGCCATGAGAAGAGTTAAAAAAAATATAGAGTTTTTTAATTGATCTAGAAAGAAAGGGTAGAGTTTTTTAATTGATCCGGACAGAAAGAGTACATAATTTTTTTTTTTGGCGATTTTCCTTTTTCAAAAAATTAAAAGAATTCGAAATTAATCTAGAAAATCAAATTGAACAAAAAACCAAAAGAATATTTTAAAACGGGTTGCAACCGTAGATATACTATTCTAAACTAAATTAAATTAAACTGAAACGAAATAACGTAATTGAAATGACCACGAAATCCTCTATGAGAAAACCAAATATAAAACAAATACAAAGGAGCAACCAACCATGGTGTTGTTATTATGTATATATGTTTTGCGTTTAGACTAAATAAAAATAACAGTAAAATTTGTAACTTCCTAATAAATTTTACCCACATAATATATAGTTTAAAAAATAAACGGTACAACTTTATAAGTATATATGTATATATGTATGCTTATATATATATAAACGTGTATTTGATTGTATACACATATAATTGTATATATTTTATGTGTATAAGTATGCACGCATGTTTTATTTTAAAATGGGATTAAAAAGAGAATTTGGAAAGGTATAAAAGTTAGTATTACTACCACTAATATGTGTATAACTACTGCAGTAATAACACCACTAATATGTGTATTAAAACTAGAAATACGTGGAGGTTACCATACAATTAAAGGTAATAACGTTTTTATAGGAATAAATCCTAATTATTTATATAAACACATAGTGGCGAAGTGGTCAACACCAATTACGAGACGATTCATATCCCCTTATTCAATTATTTAGTGGGAAAGTTACAAATGATTTGTCCTAATTTAATTAAATCTTTATTGGAGTTGCAATCCTTTTAATCCCATTAATGTTTCCTTATGCAACTTGAAAGAAAGTGTATGCTCCATTATAAACTCCTTCCTGTTTAAGTAGAAAGTACTCACATTTGAACGAAAGTCTAAAACACACCAGCTCTATATTTGTTTTTAATTCGCTAATGGCTCCATTTGGATTTGACACTCTTCCTTCATGCTACATGCTCGCTGATTTACGGATTGGTCGACCAACGCAGCGAATAGTTGATCGATTATTACGTTTTTTGGGAAGTTCGAAATGTCAAAAAAGGTGATGAACTCATGAGTGTATATTTTCTACTCATCGACGAAAAGGTATACCGAACATCATTGCATTGTTTCCAAAATTTATTTATTTCTTATGATCACAAATGTCAATACTTATTCAAAAAAAAAATTATTTATCACTTTCCTTTTCCCCCTTATAGTCCACTGTTACACAAAGGATCTATTGGTCGTCATCTTTTGAGTGGCTACAAAGATGTGTTCTGTGTAGGAGCTATTTACCTTCTAACCGAGTTTGACATTGATAGGACTAACGATCTATTCAAGCTAATTGATTTCAAACTATCTATTCGTTTCACGGAACGAACTAATATATCAGAAGTTAGAGTAACCACTATTGAGATACCTAAAAAGTTTTTTAGGTTTCGTGATTACGACGGATTTATTGTGTTGGCTAACAAAAATGAAGAATTACCAGGTAAATAGACATATCAACTTTGTTGATTATTTTTTTATTTTTCTTTATTCCTAAAATTATGTCTTCTAAGATACTATTTTTTTTAATTTTATATTCTTACCGAAGATGTTATTTATCGAGTCTAACGTATAAGAGATACTAACAACGGACATTTGTTATCTAAGCAAAGAGTTGTTGTTGACCTACAAATGGCAAGGTATATATATTTTTATAGTTTTGTAAATTCCAATGTTAAAATATTATTCTAAAAGTGTTATATTTCTTTTTGTCATTTTTATTTTTAAAAGTGTTTGTTTGGATATTCGAAGTAGCATATCCGAATTTATTTACAAAAAACAACAATATTTATATACAAAATTTCCAGAAAATAAAGATATATTTATAAAAATAGATTAATTACGATAAAAATATGAGATAAAAGAGATAAATAATAATAATTTTAGTTTTTTAGATAATATTAGAAATATAAAATTATTAACCTAAAATAATTATATTTTATAAAAATATTATATATATATATATATATAAGATATAATTATTTATAATCATATTAGTCGGATTCATATATATTGAAAAATTTATATTTGAATTTGGATTTAAAAATTATGAGTACCCTAAATTCGGAGAAACGAGTATCTGATGGATATCCGATTTTCGGGTATTTGTGTCCTATGAAATAGAACTCTAGAGTCCACCAGACTCACAAATCATCGAAGCCATATCGGCAATGGCGTCTAGAAAAAACTCATTTTACCAAAAACTTTAAAATTTAAAAATAATATATATATATATATATATAATAAATAAAATACATACATATATATATATATAACACGCATATATATATATATATATATCCAATTTATAAATTCAAGAATTTGTCGCGTAAAAAATTTAAAAATTACTTTTCCAACTACGATCAATTTTGATAGGATTCAACCATAGGATTTAACCTAAAGAAAAATTAATGATTGATATGAAAAGGTATTATATATATATATATACACACGCATTGTTTCCATAGGTTCGGAAAAATATGATTGCTGGAAATCATTACCACAAAAAATACGACGAGAACTGCGAATTAATCACACGAAAATTAAGCTTTAAGGGTTGGAACCCGAAATTATTATTTTCTCCATTTCAAAGATGGTTTACAGAAAATACGGGCAGCTTTACAGTAGTATTCTTTACGCGACAAGGCTCGGTGCATGAGGTGGTGGGTCAGCGCTTCCTCTTGGGCTGGGCCCACTTCGATAGACTCGGCCCATATAGTTCTGTGGATGAGGTGGTGGGTCGGCGCTTCCTCTGGGGCTGGGCCCACTTCGATAGATTCGGCCCAAATAGTTCTCGGCGTCCGACGTCACCGTACTGAACTCTCCGGCCACCGTGGATTCTAAGCCTCTGGCTCCTTCAGAAGGCTCCAAGTGAAGTGAGAACATCACGAAGAGTACGAGAATTGTCACCAGAGCAAGACGAGCCATGGCTTGAAAACTGATGTCAGAGAAGTAGGTCTTAATTATTATTATGATATAAGTTTATAGTGGAAGAAACTGGTCTATTTATAGAATCATTGATGTCATTTATTAGCCTGCGGATTTGATTCTTGAAATAAATAAATTAATTAATGAAGACTTAGGCAACGTGGACGCCATGCATTTTTTTCTTCCATGCTCCTTTTGATTCTTCTGTATCTATATTTAATAATATAACGTACACATTTAGAGAATAGACGTGTGTTTTATGTTATATTTTTAACATTGGCCCATTAAATTAATTTATTTGGGTTTCGAGTAATAAAATATCAACTTTAACGGCCCATCAACCCACATATATATATATTTGAGCGTCCGCATGTTTTGATTATGTTGTTGATATATATATATATATATATCGAGTTTTACATGATAAATAAACCTAACTTAAAACCACACATAAAGCATAACTAAACTAAACGCAAATCTCGATTGAACATTAAAAAAACATAAACATAAACACGAAATTAAAACCAGATCCGATGGCTTTAGTTCTTCATCTTCTCCTACTCTGTCTCCGCCTGCTTCTCTTTCTACTTCTTCTTCGGTTTGCTTCTCTTTGGTCTTCTCCTATCAGTACTTGTACTCGTTCATAAAGAGCAGATACAAGTAGGCGGTTTTGAGATTGAAGGAAGAGTACAGATATGAGAATCAACAATGATATACAAGAAACATCATTTGATAGCATCAACAATGAGGCCCTCACTACTTTGAGAAGTTCACGAGATGCCAGCACAGCGCCCCCAGAGCTACATCAGTACCATCTATGTGTGACAATAGACACACCTTTGCTTTAGTTATGTTTACACCAAGCGTGCTCCCTTTGGTCCGGACTCATGTTCGGACTCACAGCATTTTTCTCTGGTCTGGACGGACTACACAACAGACCGTCCCACACCATGACTCGCTGCGGAACCCAACATAACACACACACGCAGCTCGGTTCGGATCACAATTGGCCTGGCCCGGTCCAAAGCTCGAAAATCATCCATGGCGATCAGTCCGTTCGGACCAGACCTAGTCCGGTCCGTACTGAAATTCGGGCTATTCACGGAACGCTCAAAACTCGTTAAAAATCATGGGTAACAAGCTCGAGCTCAAACATCATAGAATTCAATCGATAGCAAGGATCAAACATCGGTTTATCACGCACACGCCAAATCACCCCCTATCAATGAAAGTTTAATGTTCGACCTTAATCTGAAGTTGCAGGACATCGTCGCACGCCCACAGAGGGATGGCCCTCGTCGAAGGTGGTTTCTCAAAGTGGTAGAATCAAGGAGCGATCCCAAAGGGCCGAGGCTGGAGGCGGTGCCGAGCCAGACGTGTCAGGTGTGTTCGTTAAACTCAGATTTTTACTGCAGAAATGCTGATTGAGTTTGGTCTGTCTTTTGTTTTTTCGGTTCTGAAACAAAAGTGTTGTGTCTGAAAAATAACACCAGGCGCGGAGAGCCTCGAGTTCGATGACTGGTGGGCGGCAAAGAAATTCCGCCATACTGAATTTCCCGGTTGGGAATTCCGAACCGAGGAAGAACTCGATGACTAGAGCTCGTGGGTCTGGTCTTAATTTCGTGTTTATACTTATGATTGTGTTTTTTTTTGGTTAAAAATCAAGACTTCGCTATGGTTTATGTTTTTTCTTTTTTAAGTTTAATGAAAATGTGTGTTCGGTATGGATCAAATGTGGCAAAGAGAGATATCGACGCATCCACCATTTTTGTCAATCGTATGTAGAGATACATACGATTAAGTGCATGTCTCCACGTTGAAAAAATACGGTGGAAAAATACCCAAAGGTACATACGATTGAAAAACGCATGGCATCCATCCACTTTGCATGTCTAAACCCAAAGGATTTATTTCAAGAATCAAATCTGCAACCCAGTCATCGAGTTCTTCCTGGGTTTGGAATTCCCAACCGGAAAATTCAGTTTGGCGGAATTTCTTTTCCGCCCACCAGTCGTCGAATTCAAGGCTCTCCGAGCATGGCGTTATTCTTCAGACACAACACTTTTGTTTCAGAACCGAAAAAACAAAAGACAGACCAAACTCAATCAGCATTTCTGCAATAAAAATCTGAGTTTAACGCACATACCTGGCATGTCTGGCTCGACACCGCCTCCAGCGGCGGAAGAGGAGGCTCGGAGAATGTTCCTCCTGCTGACCTTGGTGGCTATGTTCTTCAATGTGTTTTTCATCTTTCTTTGTGAGTGAAGCGGTGACTTCTCCCATTGTTGTTTATATAGGCAAAAGAGGGGGGAGGAAAATCTAAAGAGATCGCGGCTCGGTGGTGGTAGAGCGAAAAATATCGAAATAGAAGTATATACGTCAAAGCTCAGCTGCAGGTTCCTAGTAAAAGGAAACGAATGCGACTTGGTGGTGGGACCACAGCGAGGAAGAAGAGGGACTATAAATATGACCATTACGTATATAAGTACACTGTACATATATATATATATATATATATAGATACACATATATGTACGCATTGATAAGCCACGAGAAGAGTTAAATCAGGCGTGCTGACACCAACTGGGAGTGGATACAGACGTAGCTTTCGAGCTCTGTAACGTTTATCACCCACATTGCTCTCCCACTGCCACGCATGTATCATCATCATAGAGAGAGAGATAGACCCATGATGATGATGACGATGGTGATATGTGTACCCATAGGAACCCTATAACATATTTATATATATGTATCTCTAGGCACACAAATTTGTTGAATTTTTCGAAAATATAAACATATTGAAATATTTTTCCAGTTCAAATTCAAAAGCGTATACGCAATCAAACCTTTTTTACAGAAAAATATAATAGTGTGTGTATATATATATATATATATGTCACGTGACCAAGTCCCTCGTCGCGAAACTAGCCAGTGTCGAAAAACATAAATATGGAGAGGAAAATATTTATGATGTGACAGGATTCAATACAAAAGAAAAAAGAATAATTGTAAAATAAATAATTCACATGATGTTGACATATACACATTATATCAAATGTCAATAAAAAAATTTGAAATAAATGTATTCCAGTTACTCGACTTTATATTCACACTTATGTCTTGATATGCCTTTGAGTATATGTATCTGTCTTATTACTTGAGTATATGTAACATGTTACAATATTTTTTTATTCATATATTTTTTAAATTTGGTACATCCATTATTTAAATATTAACCCATGGTTTTTTCGTATTCCACCCGTAAGATTAGTCCGTCCTACGTTTAAATTTGAATTCAATGATTTAATTACAAAAATATTTTATATTTATTAAAAATACAAATTATTTTTCACTGTCTAACCTTTTTAGAAAAATAATCATCAATTTAATAAAAAAAATAGAAAATTATCTTTATTTACTTTTACGAATTTTAGATTAAAATATTTTGTAGCTATTCACAATTCCTATTTTCGAGATCCACGAATATGAGATTGGATTTCAAATGTTCGAATTATACCATCTCTAATGATTTCTAAAAAAATAATAAAACACGGGTTGTCCATTAAATTCTAATTATTAATTTTCACTATGATTTGCTAAGACTAACTTGTATTCGCTATCATGAAAAAAAGGCTATCTCAATGGTTTGATCTCAATACAAATTTTTTTTTTTATAACATGTAAAATGAAAATTTTATTAAAATAAAAATTGAGAAAGTCTGCTTGAAAAAATTATTTATATTACGAGTATCTTTTTGCACGCAAAAAGTCCGAGATCCACGAAACAATATTTATCAAAATTTTCTAATATATTTCAAAATAAAATATTGCAAAAATATGGTTAATCATAACCCACGAACAACTTTTATACAAAATAATCACAAATCGTAATATTTAAACAAACTATGATTTCCAAATACGATACAATTTTGAAAAATTTAATCCATGAATTACACAATTCAAAACCAAATTGTAAAATAATTTTCAAATTTTAGTGGATTTGATTTCATGAAAACTAATCAACAAACAAGGATACAACTCATACAATTCATACGAATTATCATATTATATGACGTGGCCCACTTTTGTGTGTGTATATGTTTATATATATATATATATATATATATATATATATATATATATATATATATACTGACGCATCGTGTCATATGGCAGGATTCCTGAGCCACTCCGCCTGCGGTGGGTCCCGCAACATAGATGTATATACAAAATTAAGGTAACAAAGTATTCGTATTAACAAAACGGTAACAAATTTTAATTATTAACAATATTTTTTAAAATCTTAATGAAGTTACTTTCTTTGTGGATTTCTCTTAAAACCCAAATTAAAAAAATAGTACGAAGTTACATATATTTCGAATTTTGGTTCATATATTGTTTGTTAGACTCCAATTTCTTTTACTTATACACTATTTATACGTGTAATGAAATACGTTTTAACATTTCGAATTTTATTTCTTATATATTGTTTTAATTTGGTACATTCATTATTTATATATTAACGCTCTCGTTGGTTACTAAATCTGTCTTTGTTTTTGTTTTTGTTTGGTTTGGTACCAACTCTACATAATATATATATATATATATTTTTTTTATTTAGGGTCAAGTAGAACTAATGTTTGTTGTGGGAGTTTATGGGCTTCATTGAAACTCATATCAATGTTATGTTTGTTGTGGGCTTTCTATAAGCTTTTTCAATACGGCCCATTTCAAAGTTTAACTTCTTGACAGGTTCAATTTATAATTGCGTGTTTTTTTTTATTTGTATAGCTTTGTCTCGACAGGTCCAAGTTAAGTTATGTTTAATGTGGGCTTGTATGGGCTTCCACTAGATAGGCCCAAGTAGAAGCTATCTTTATTATTATGTTGTTTTTATGGTCTTATTTTAAGATAGACCCAACTCATTCTCACATGACAGGATTAATTACAAAAGAAAAAAGAATATATGATGTTGACATATACACATTATATCAAATGTAACGATTCAATAAATATATATTTTTGATGCATCATATCATATGGCAGGGGATTCATGTGCCGCTCCCGTCTGCGATGGGCCCCGCAAAATAGATGTATATACAAAATTAAGGTAACAAAGTATTCATTTTAACAAAACGGTAACAAATTTTAATTACTAATAATATTTTTGCTTTTGCTTTTGCTTTTTGCTTGGTTTGGTACCAATTCTACACAATTTTTTTTAGGCCCAAGTAGAACTAATGTTTGTTGTGGGACTTTATGGGCTTCATTAAGAAATTGTTTTTTGGATAAAATGTGGTTGTTGCATTTCTACCCTCAAAAAATTACAAAGTTTATTACAAAAAGTTGAAATAGATATACATATCAAAGGGATCCCATGCGTAAGTTTAATTGAGCAAGGTTTTAGTAATAACTAGCTAATTCGATACCACAACTGTAGGATTTGTCTCAGTTTCTACAAAAAGAAAGTATGTTGCGTATAGATCGGTCGATCTTGACTCTTAATTAGCTCACGGAGTTTCATTTGTCCCTATAGATACGACCATTCCTTTCTTTCCATAATTCGTAAACAACTAGTTGAGTCAGGAGTTTCCTGGGGGTCTTCCCATGTCCACCTAGAGATGGCTCGGTCTGTCTGTGTCCAAGCGAGGTAGTTCCGGATGGAGAGGAGGTTCAAGCGTGTTCTTGATCCATGAAACAATGAGAGCATTGTTCGTGTCCGAGTCTTCAAAATCCATTGAGTCCGCATCGGGTTTCAGAATCGAGCCATCAACAAAACCAAACGTTTTCCGTGATTTTAGTACTTGACATATATATATGTTGATAGACCACTCGTCGTAGTCATCCCCTCGCATCAACAATGAGAATCTGCCGGCAATCGGCTTTGGTTGTGGACGAGTAGGGCATTTAAACAAAACATTAGATATGGAGGAAGTCAAGCACAAGTAGGAAGAAGTGATACTGAACCTTTCAATACAATAATGAAGGAGGGCCGAGGCTGGGATTGGCGTGACGTCAGCCCTAGAAGAGCCTTCTGAAGGTGCTTCTTTCTTATCCGATAACCGATCTCAACCGTCGAATACTTATCATTTATCTCAAAGAGCGATTTCAACCGTTTGTTTTTCAGATTAATCTAAATCGCTAATTACAGCCGTCGATTTTAAAAAATTTGATCTCATCCGTTCCATTCATTTTTTTCGCTTGATCTCAATCGTCAACATAAACAAACATCCTAACCGTCAAAATTCATGATCCGATCTCAACCGTCCATCTCTCCGATTTTATGGAAAGCATACATATACACATTAAACGGGCAAGAATTTTAGCTAAACTCTACCATAACTAATTCATTAGGATACGTACATAAATTACAATGGAAATAACATTTTTTCAAAAGAAAAATACATTTTTTTTTGAATTTTTTGGGGCTGAGTGCTTCGGTCCATTGGAAACACCGGGATAAATCATAAAAAAAAATCCCGAAAAAAAAACAGACAAAAGCAAACACCCGAAAAAATCTTTTTTTTTTTTTAATACACGTCTTAAAAAAGTTTAAGGAAATTCATCTTCTGTCCACTCCATGATCCTGTCCAAAGACGGCCTCCACCTCCGGCGAGCTTCGGAGTCAGCGGCAGATCTCTCCGCCTCCAACTCTCTGAGGAAATCGGCGATTGAACTCAACGCGCTGCCGTCCCCTCCTTTGCCGCCTTCGGCGTTCAGTTGGAACATTATAATTTTCTCCAACTCATCTTTCGTCAGAATGATCTTCACCTTCCGATCCTTCCCTTTGTAATCTTTTTTCACATCTTGTTTCTCTTCTTCGACTGTCTTAATGTGGCTCCCGTTCATACAGTTGCCCATTATAACAACGAAATGGAGTTTAGGAAGAATAACAAAGAAAGGTTCTTTATAAGAAAAAAAAAAGATTAAAAGGAGAAAAAAAGGAAACTTGGGTGATACCCAAGAAAAAAAAAAGTGATCTTTTTGCTTTTGGTTGTGTTTTTTCTTTGGTGGGTCGATTTTGATTTAGGGATTCTGAGTTGCATGAAGCCATTTGTTAGTGCGTATATATATATACATGTGTTCATGTATAATGAGAAAGATGGTAGAACAATCATTGAGCTAAGTCACGTTCCGGATGGTGTGATGCTGATCTGTATTTTCTTTTATTTTTTTTAGAATATCTGTTATATAGCCAAAGTTAGAATCCTTTGATGTACGATGGATTCACAAATAGATGCATGTAATAAATCTGCAAAATTCACAATATATACCATTTGCCAACTATTCCAAAAAACTATGTTATAATATGCAATTGATCTACATTTTGGATAGAGAAAATTGTTTTCTAGTACTATATGCCTCATACGAATATTTTAAATTTTGAATTTTTAGTTTGAAAGATTATATTCATTTGATTCTTATACGATATTTTTTATTTTATTTTGGTTGTAGTATATGGTTATATGTTGATTAATATCTGTAAAGAGATTTTAATTTTTTTTCAATTTATTAGGCTATTTTAATAATTTGTTTGAAATCCATTAATTTTTGGTGTGATAAAAAGTATACCAAATTATTCATTTTTTAATTAAAAATTATTCGGGTATAACTATATGTTATTCTATTCAATTCCACTGATTTTATACACGCAAATAGACCCATATAACTATATGTTATTCTAAGCATCGCTCCTTATATAGGTGAGTTGAATGTATTTGACTAAATAAAAAAAATGATGTATGACTCTTCTTAATCAATCTTTTTTTTTTTGGTAAATATTTTTTTATCAATCTTGTTAGAAACCATGAAAACATAAGCATGTGCAAAAACTTTGGCTGAATATTTCGTGTAAGACGAAATTTGATGGACATATTTTAGATTTATTTCACTTTACCAATAAGTGTACAAACATATCAAGCCATACTTGGCACCCTATCAAGAGTTTAGTTAAACTAATAAGATTTCTGTTTTTATTTAAAAAAAGCTTAATCTAATAAGGCTTTAATAACTATATTGATAATCTATATGGTTATATTCGTTATGATTCATGTCAAAAGGGCTTGTATTATACGAATAAACGAATAGAAAATTAATTTATAAAAAATCTATATATATGCTTATACATTATTCGTAACCGAAACTAGTAATTGATATTTTTTATTAGTTTTATGATTACAAAATTAATTTAGACATAGACCAGAGTTTTGAAAAAACCCAAATCGAAACCGTGTTTGAAATCCTGGCAAAGCACATTTATACCAACCGTCCAACTGTCTTCGATATTTAAAAATCATCACTAACTTCAATGATCAGCCAATTCTTAAAATAAACTAAATTCAATCCTAATTATTTTTTAATTAAGTGTTAAAAAAGGATAAATAAAAAGAGATGCATGCATCTTATCTTATAGAAAATAAAACAGTTCATAATTCAAACGGTTCATCACATTTCAATTGATATTTTATCTGGTTTCACGTATAGTATAAAACATCTTTACCCAAAAAAAAAGAGTATTATCCTACATTTATATATATATATATATATATATATATATATATATCCCATTCCTATATTAGTCAAGACTGTTAACCCATGTGTAAATGATCACTATTACGACGATTTTCACAAAATAATTGGCTGCAATTATTAATATATATCCCAATTGGTCATACGTATCATTAAGGAATCGTATCTCGTTATGAAATATCCGAATATTAAAATATGCCAATGGTTTCTAGTATCTTAAATGATTGCATGCGTATTTTTTAATTATTAAAAAAAAGAATCCTAAAAGAAACTTCGCAGAACTTACGGAAGGACAAAGGGACGTGGCCGTGTTGCTTGTCACGGGGACTGTCGTGAGCCGACATCTTCACGGTCTTTACAAGAAGAATTCGGACTATAAATGATGCAGAGACGTCCCCTGATTCGCAATAAATGACGTGGAAATTTATTTAGTAGTGAGTTAAAAATCAAACCAATATTAGTGAAGAAAAACAAGGAAAATAATTTAAAACGAGGAAATATTTTTCAATATTACAAAAATGGTATATGTTGTAAATGAGTCAGAGATCAAAGATAGGTCCTTAAACCAATTATGTGTGTGAAAATATAAGGATAAATCCTATTAAAAATTCTTGAAAGACTAATTTCTAAATTTTCGTTTGTTTTTATGATACATTCTGGATTCTGATTTAATGAAAAGTATATTTTAAAAAATACACACAACAAAAATCGTTGCACGTGGCCATTTAATTGGCAAAAAGTTAATGGATCACAATAAACTTTAATTTAACATAATATACATCATCAATATTTGAATATAAGCTTTAACATTCTTAACGATAAGGGATTAATGTAAGTATTAATAATAGATGCCTTGATTCGTAATAATGATATATCCCAAAAAATGTTGTCGTCTTAAGGCTAATTATCTGCAAGCCTTTAAAAAACGAATCTCAATATGGGCCGACGTTACTTGATCCAGATAGGCCCATTAGATTTGGGCCTTTGCAACATTTCCTTCCCACGCGCCTTCACATTAAGTGGAGGACACGCGCCTCCTCGCTTGCTTTGGTTTTATAAAACAAATATTATATTGGACGCTGCAAAATAAAATGGAATTATTAAATATTATTTATTTAAAGTTTGGAAAAACTCATGGAATAATACGTCGTTTTCCGATGTCAATTGCAAAAGTCACAATCTTTTGTTTTTGGAATATTTGGTCAATAATAAATTCTAAAGAAAAAAGAGGATTTTTGGCACCACAGGTTTTTTTTTTCAGTTGCATTACCTTTTCTCCGATCTCAATTTATAACTACTTGGTTCGTATTCTAATATCCTATCAAAATATTTCACATTCTAATTTACAAGCATATTCTTGGTGTCGTTTAGAAAGATTTCAGAACTCTTGAGACTGGAATTGACTTGTTGACTTAATGTGTATCCCATTATAGCTCCTGGTTAAAAAAAAAAAAAATTAATTTTTAGTAATAAACTGTACTTTATTGATTATTATAATCGTTCTGAAATGACTAATTGTGTGATTAATCTGATTTAAAGACAGCAACGCACCGTGACGTCAGCAGAATTACATAAATACTTTATTGTAAAAAAAAGCCCAAAATGCAATTCCACGCGGATTGAAGGTTTGAAGTTTCGTCGGTCCAATCCCTTTGACTGAAGACTGATACAGGCCGTTCTTGTGTGAAGCTTCTATGACTGGTATTAATTTTAACTAAATATAATAGATGGCGTGCATCCCGTTCAATTGTTTTGTTTACCTGTCCATTTATTATTACGCAAAAATATCATTTCTACTAAAGTTATGACTGGTATTAATTTTATAAAGAGATGTTTTACTATAATTTATAATATTTAAATGTGCTTATTATTCTGTTGAGCGAGTTGGAGAATGGCATGAATACAACTTTGGGAAAACGAGTACAAATAATTATCATAAAAAAAATTATATTATTTTCAGCAATTTAATATTTCGGACAGATTAAAATAACCCTTTGACGGTCACAAGAGGTTAATATCAATCATTAGATGTGAAGTTTTCCAAATGTAAATGGAGACGTTTTGTTGGGCGACTTGGTCAGCACATGCCTTCTCATACTCCACTCAAATTATATACATATACATATACATATATATATATATATATACATTACATATTATGTGTGTGTTTGTATTACGTCATAATGCAATAAAATACCGTTTTTTTTTCTCATTCCATAATTCGTAGACCTAATTCAAGACGCACGAAATACATATACTCTAACAAAACGTCTGACAACTTTTGCATATAAATAACAAAGAATCTTAACTGTAACTACAAAGTCGTGGTTCGACAGGTTTTGGACAAGACGATGAAAGGGACAGTTATATATATATATATATATGTATATATGTATAATATGATTAGTTGGTATGATTATCAGTTTAATTACATGATTACTTTATATCATAAAGGGATTAACTGTGCATTTGAATTGGTCAGAATTTGACCATCCCTCAATTTCCCACTGAAACCATACTTCTTAAGACCAAAGACTTTTCTCATATGTTTGAATATTTGTTTTTTACTTAGTCAGAAATTTCATATACAAACGCATCTTCTTCCTCCCAATGGCTTTATATCTCAAAGACCAAACAACTTCATTTCACTACAAACCTTCTCCTCTCCAATTCTGATTCCACCGTTCCATTGAATTTGTACCAGAAATTACTGTACCATTGTTGACCCTTTCCACTCGACCATTCAATTCTCCGGTCACTGGAATTTACCGTTCCCGGCGGGATGAGTTTGTAGCCAATCTACAGAATCTTCCGACAGATCATAGATTCAGAAAAGGTTTCTACTTTGGGAGGTTCTGAATAAAAATGGAAAGCATGCATATGTTGAGTTGGGATCCGAGGACTTTAATCAGCGAGCTGATCCACGGGATGGAGGCGGCGAAGCAGCTCCGGTCACAGATCGGAGAATCTCCGGCGTCGGCTCCGGTGGCTGAGACCAACGAGATTCTGGTCCGGCGGATAGTTACTTCGTACGAGAAAGCTCTGCTGATGCTCAACTGGTCCCGCTCACCGCCCGTACAACCCATAACGCCGGCGGCGACGGTGTCTCCGGTGAAGAATCCCGGCATTATTCCGGAATCTCCGGCGTCGCTAAACGAGAGTCCGAGGAGCGAAGAGATTCTCGATGGAGGATCGAAGGAGAGTAATCTGCAAGGTTACAACTTTAATTCAAAGAAGAGGTGGGTGAGGTGATGATCATTGGGCTCTTTTTTTTTTTTTTAACAAAAAGTGATAAAAAAGAATTGGGCTTTTAAGTACCAAAATAGATAATGTTCTGATAAATTTTGAAAAAGGGTTATAAAAAATTAAAAATTAAAAAATGCAAATAAATAACATAAAAAAAAAAATTGGGTGGGAAAATTGCAGGAAGATGATGCCAAAGTGGACAGAGCAAGTGAGAATCAGTCCAGAGAGAGGATTAGATGGACCTCAAGATGACGGCTATAACTGGAGAAAGTACGGTCAGAAAGATATTTTGGGCGCTAGATTTCCAAGGTACCATCACCATCACCATCACCATCACCATCGTCATCATCATCATGAACATGAACATGATCATGACCAATGTGCGTGTGGATTTTCAGGAGTTATTACAGGTGCACGTACCGTAACACGCAGAACTGTTTGGCAACGAAGCAAGTCCAGAGATCGGACGGCGATCCAACGGTCTTCGAAGTGACGTACAGAGGAACGCACACGTGCTGCCCGCAGGCGATCCCTTCCCCTGCGAAGCAAGTCGCAAAAAAACCCGAACCCACTGGAAACTACCAAAAGGACCTTCTCGACAACCTCCGGAGCAATCTCACCGTACGGACCGAGGGTCTGGACGACGCTTTCTCCTTCCCAGCGACGTCGTTTTACGACTGCGACTTCGGGGTCGGGGGATTTTGCCATGTGTCTGGTTCTGATCCGACGGATTACCTGGGATTGATCTCGGCTAACACCTCCACGGGGAGTTCTCCCATCTTCCACGTTGATTTTCCGTTCGATCCAACGGTCGAGATAGACGCTGGCTTCCCCACGTTTTTACAGGAATAGTTCTAAGTGTATATTGACGATTTTTTAAGATAAAATGGTATAGAAAAATCATTACTTTTTAAATCTTGGTTTGATAAACTAATTTGGTTTAATACTACAATTCTAAACAGCCAAATGTTAGCAGCGAAGTCCAGCAATTTTCTCCAAAGGGTTATATTTTTTTTTTTAAATTATAACATTTCTCAATCGAACCTTGGCGCACCATTAGGGTGTTGCCGTTGTGACTAGGCTACAGATTCGAGTTTTGGAAACAACCTCTTACATATATTTCTACAGGGTAAAGTTTGCCTACAATACACCTTTGTGGTGGGATTTTTCCCCGTCACTCCACTCAACGTGGACGTTTTGTGCACCGAACTATCCTTTATAACATTTCTCGATCCTAAGATGTAAATTGAAATAAAAAATGTTTAATATCAAGCTTGAACGTCTTTACTAATAATTCTACATTGGATTTGTTGTGAATTTGGCGGTGTACTCCTCAAGCTCCTTTTTGTACCTCGCCATCAATTGTGACTTTCCCTCTCTTCTTCACTTGTTCTTACAAGGTTTTGTTTCTTATTTCCGAATAGGGAATGAAAACAAACAAGGGCATGAATATCATCAACTTCAACATCAATATCGCATTAATCTCAAGTATATTTTGGGATCAACTATATGAATTTTTCGTTTCCATTTATTTCGGTTTTGAGTTAACTCTTTCGGAATTTACAACTATTTCAATTCATTCCTAATAACGCGTTCTCAAGTAAAACTAGGTCTACCTTTTTCTTTTCTCTTCAACTTCATTCATATACTCTCTAACTTTTAACTGGCACATCTATCGCCCTACGTTGTACATGTCTAAATCATTTTAAACGTCTCTCGTAACTTCTTTTCTATACTTATTAATCTTATTTTCTCTCTAATAGTATCAGTTCAGAGTTTAAGCTATATGGTAGAAACACATTCTTCACGTGTATATGGGTATTATTTTAAGCTTAAAACAAGGGTAAAATATGAATCAGAAAGAATTCCTAATAGGATATCGGATTGTTGGGCGACCGATATCACCGATGAAGGTTATATTTGCTTGATGCGCATTATGTAGATCAAAACTAGAAGTTAAATAGTAAAATCATATCTTTCATCGATATGCCTTATCTACATACCGGTGAAACCTTAGCAATTAAGGTGCATGATTTTTTTGAAAAAGTGGAGATAGAGAAGAAAGACTTCATAATTGCTTTGGATAAAGATTCAGTTAACATTTCAATCTAATTGTGCAAGATGGTTTAAAGGCTATTAGATATGCTCTCTCAAATCAGAGATAGCGTGAAGTATATGAAAACTTCAAAGGGAAGAATGAATGCTTTCTGGAGATGATTGATTTCGCTTACACTTTTGTATTTTTTTTATAGTTTTCGTAATTGTTTGTATGACTTTTTTCTCAATCGACGTATTATTTTAGTATGCTTATTTTTTAGCTTATATTTTTTTAATTTGCGAATTGGCTCGTAGTCCACGAGCTAGGTGAGCCGAGCCCGAGGTGCTTACTTTCAACCCTTTTAAAAACGGTTTGGACTAGTCCAATCCAATAAAATGGTGGGTTGCTGGCGAGCCGAACTCATATCTAGGCGGAGTTAACTAGCAAATATGCCCTTGCACAATGTTACAAAGCTTATGGTAAGTGTTAGAAAACAACGATGTTATTTACCTTCCATTTTACCGAAATGAGGACGTTCATGGTCGAGTTGTTGATTCCAAGGCGTTCTACTTCCTCACGTCTTTGCTGCACAATTACACGAACGATTAGGGTTCCGAGTTTGAGGTAAACATCCGAGTTTGAGCCATTGGTTCATTCGGGTTTGATGGATTGAGGTCGGTATCTGAACAGGAGTGAAGAAGAAGGCTTCTTGGGTTTGTTAGGGTCAATATTTTCGTTCTTATTTTCTTGGTCACTTTCTTCTGCTACAAGAAAATTAACGACACATGATCCTGATAATAAACCCTTTCGTGTTGTTTTGAGGAGCAAGACGGGAGCAGCAAGCAAAGAGCTGACTCACAATGCAGAGGATAGGCTTCTGATTGGGGCAACAACGGTTTTACAGGGGGCATCTTTTCTGTCTGCCTTAGTAATTACAGAGGATAGGATTCTGCTTTGTAGAGGGGTATCCGAGATTTGGAGAAAATTGTGGGGAAATGGGGGGAGTGGAGCCTTAGTTTTCCTCAATTGGACAATGGTTATGGGAAAGTAAGTGACCCTCATCATCTACAAGAATTGATAGTAGGAATCTATATTACCTGATCAAACAGTGGAACCACTGTAGTTTTCTGCTTCTGCTCGTTTCCAAACAGCTTCATGACTTTCACCTCCTTTGAAATAATAATCTCAACTGGTCAACACCAAAATTGCAAACAACCAAATTTCAGCATTGAAATCCAGAAATTTTCTCCAAAGGGGTAAGTTCGTAACATTTCTCCATTCTAAATATTATCATTGATATCAAAAGGCATTCAATACGACCAAACTTGAAACATCTTTGCTAATATCTCTACTTGGGATTTGTTCATTATTAGCTTACTTCTGTGAGTCAGCACACTTTGTTTTGTCCTATTCAAGTTCCTTCTGGTACCTCAACATCAACTCCACAGCCTTTTCGTTGTAACTTTGCCTCTCTACTTCACTTAATTCCTCCTATAAAGTTATTTTGTTGCTTGGCAACGAAAAAAAATATCGAAAGAATATACCATGCAAAACGTTACAAAACTTATGATGTCTTTTAGAAAATACTGACGTTATTTACCTTCCAATTTATTGAAATAACGGCGTTCATAGTCTCGTTGAATACAGAGCTGTTCATCTTAAAAAGCCTTCCTCGCATCTTTTCTGCGCATTTGCACAAACGTTAGCGTTTCTAAAGTAATGATTTTTACCTCAGGCTTGAAATAAAAATACAAGTTTGAGCCGGTGATTCATTGGGTTTGATGGATTAAGGTCGGTAGCTGAAGAGAAGAAGTGAAGAGAGGGCCATTGGGTTCTTCTTATTCTTCTTGGTCACTTTCTTCTTCTGAAAGAAAACTAATGGCACATGATCTTAAACACACTATGAGCAATTGGACGATGGTTATGGGAAAGTAAGTGACCTTTATCATGTTTTCAGTTTTCTCCTTCTTGAGCAGTTGAAGGACTTCCTGTTTGTGAAGTTTCAGCTGTTCCACCTCTTAAGTCTGCAGTTTCGTCACTTCTTCTTCCTTCAACCATTTCTCCTTCTTCTTCGTCATCTGTTAATTTCAACGATGTAACACA
This sequence comes from Tarenaya hassleriana, assembly GCF_000463585.1. Classification (NCBI taxonomy): domain Eukaryota; kingdom Viridiplantae; phylum Streptophyta; class Magnoliopsida; order Brassicales; family Cleomaceae; genus Tarenaya; species Tarenaya hassleriana. The sequence continues at coordinate 8,321,906 of NW_010965372.1, read as the reverse complement.
CATTTAAGATATTGATTAACTAACCCACCTGACAATGTCAGTGAAGTAATATGGAAAACAGTCCACGTATGGTGCCTTCCGTTTTTCAGACAAGTTCTTCCACTCTTCTACTGCCATCTTCACGATCTCCACTTGGTTCTTGCTTTTTGCCTGCAGAGCTGTTCTTCTTTACTTTGCATAAATCAGAAACGCTGGCAAGGATGTTTGGGCACAAGCGGGTCCTTCAGCAACTTGGACATAACATAACAAATGGTAGTCAGTGTCCATTCATACTGTTCATATTGAACAAGTGTTGTTATCTTCTTCTTGTCCTGTCTCAGCTTCCTGCACAGGAATTGAAAGGAGGGATCTGTATTACTTTATCAAGCAGTTCCAATGCAGTTTTCTGTTTCTACTCATCCCCAAACAGTTGCATAGCCTCCATTTTCTCCGCCATAATAACCTGAAGATACCCTTCTTTTTTCAGTTTGAAACAACGGTTTACTTGATAATTTAAACCAGGTTAACACAAGAATTGCAAACCACCCAATTTTACCACCAAATTCCAGAAAGTTTGTCCAAAGGGTTAAGTTCGTAACATTTCTCTGTTCTAAATATTATCATTGATATCAAAAGACAATCAATACGAGCAAGCTTGAACATCTTTGCTAACATCTCTACTTGGGATTTGTGCATTATTAGCTTACTTTTGTGAATCAACACCACTTTGTTTGGTCCTATTCAAGTTCCTTCTTGTACCTCAACATCAACTCCACAGCCTTTTCGTAGTGACTTTGCCTCTCTACTCAACTTAATTCCTCTAAAGTTTTTTTGTTGCTCGGGAACGAAAAAAATTAGTGAAAGAATATGACGTTATTTACCTTTCATTTTATTGAAATAAGGGCGTTCATGGTCGAGTTGTTGATTCCGTGGCGTTCATCTTGAAAAGCCTACCTCCCGTCTTTTCTGCGCAACTACACAAACGTTAGGTTTCTAAAGTAATGATTTTTACATCAGATTTCAAATGAAAATTCAAGTTTGAGCCGGTCATTTATTCGGGTTTGATGGATTAAGGTCGCTGAAGAGGAGTGAAGAAGAGGAACTTTCTTCTTCTGCAAGAAAATTAATGGCACATGATCCCCTCAACCTCAAACTTGAACACACTATGAGTTTAGTTTTCATCAATTGGACGATGGTTATGGGAAAGCAAGTGACCTTTATCATGTTTTCAGTTTTCTCCTTATTGAGCAGTTGAACGGCTTCCTGTTTGTGAAGTTTCATCCGTTCCATCTCATCTTTCTGCAATTTCGTCACTTCTTATTCCTTTAACCGTTTGTAGACCTCCATTTCTCGCACGCATACCTTTCTCTTCTTCTTCTTCGTCATCTGCTAAATTCCACGATATTACACACATTTAAGATATTCATTAACTAATCCACCTGACAATGGCAGTGAAGTAATATCAGAAATAGTCCACGTATGGTGCCTTTTATTTTTCAGACAAGTTCTTCCACTCTTCTACTCCCATCTTCGCGTTCTCTCCACGGTTCTAGCTTTTTGACTGCAAAGCTGTTCTTCTTTCCTTTGCATAAATAAGAAACGTTGGCAAGCGATGTTTGGGCACAAGTGGGTCCTTCAACAACTTGGACACAACTTAACAGGTGGTAGTCAGTGCCAATTCATACTGTTCATATCAAACAAGTGTGGTTATCTTCTTCTTGTCCTATCTCAGCTTCCTACACAAGAATTGAAAGGAGGGATCTGTATTACCTTATCAAGCAGTTCCATTGAAGTTTTCTGTTTCTACTCATCCCCAAACAACTTCAATCTAGTGCTTCTCCTCTGCCATAATAACCTGGAGATACCCATCATTTTTCGGTTTGAAAAACCATTTTAGTTGATAATTTAACCGGGTGAATGCCAGAATTGCAAACAAGCAAATTTTAGCATCAACTAAAGTTCGTAACATTTCTCCATTCTAAAAAATATCATTGATATAAAAAGACATTCAATACGACCAAGCTTGAACACCTTTGCTAATATCTCTACTTGGGGTTTGTGCATTATTAGCTTACTTCTGTGAATCAGCACACTTTGTTGTCCTATTCAAGTTCCTTCTTGTACATCAACATCAACTCCACAGCCTTTTCGTTGTAACTTTGCCTCTCTACTTCACTTAATTCCTCGTATAAAGTTTTTTTGTTGCTCGGGAATGAAAAAAAATTATCGAAAGAATATGACCTTGCAAAACGTTACAAAACTTATCATGTATTTTAGAAAAAAATAATGATGTTATTTACCTTCCATTTTACTGAAATAACGGCATTCATGGTCGAGTTGTTGATTCCAGGGCGTTCATCTTAAAAAGCCTTCCTCGCGTCTTTTCTGCACATTTGCACAAACGTTAGGGTTTCTAAAGTAATGATTTTTACATCAGGTTTGAAATAAAAATACAAATTTGAGCCGGTGATTCACTCGAGTTTGATGGATAAGGTCGGTAGCTGAAGAGAAGTGAAGAAGAGGGCAACTTTGAGTTCTTCTTATTCTCCTTGGTCACTTTCTTCTTCTGAAAGAAAATTAATTGCACATGATCCTGTCAACCTCAAACTTGAACACACTATGAGATTAGTTTTCATCAATTGGATGATGGTTATGGGAAAGTAAGTGGCCTTTATCATGTTTTCGGTTTTCCTTGGACAATTGAAAGGCTTCTTGTTGGTGAAGTTTCATCCGTTCCACCACTTCTTTCTGCAATATCGTCACTTCTTCCTCCTTCAACCGTTTGTAGACCTCCATTTCTCGCACACATGCCTCTCCCTTCTTCTTCTTCGGCATCTGCTAAATTCCATGATATTACACATATTTAAGATATTCATTAACTAAGACACCTGACAATGGCGTGAAGTAATATCGGAAAGAGTCCACGTATGGTGCCTTTTGTTTTTCAGACAAGTTCTTCCCCTATTCTGCTGCCATCTTCGCGTTCTCCACTCGGTTCTTGCTTTTTGCCTGCAGAGCTGTTCTTCTTTCGCTTCCATAAATCAGAAACTCTGACAAGGGCTGTTTGGGCATAATCGGGTTTTTCAGCAACTTGGACACAACTAACAGATGGTAGTCAGTGCCCATTCATATTGTTCATATCAAGCAAGTGTAGATGATGAACTGAAAGGAGGGGTATATATTACCTGGCTATCTTCTTGTTGTCCTGTCTCAGCTTCCTGCACAAAAATTGAAAGGAGGGATCTGTATTACCTTATGAAGCAGTTCTCCATACCAGTTTTCTGCTTCTGCTCATTCCAAAACAGCTTCATAGCTTCCATCTAGTGCTTCTCCTCTGCAATAATAACCTGGACATACCCTTTTTTCGGTTTGAAACGCCGGTTTAATTTATAATTTAAACCGGGTTAATGCTAGAATTCCAAAACTAACAAACTTTAGCATCAAAATCCAGGAATTTCCTACAAAGGGTTAATATCTTCAAATTTCTCCATCTTAAAATTCATCATTGATATCAAAAGACATTCAATACGACCAAGCTTGAACATCTTTGCTAATATCTCTACTTGGGATTTGTTCATTATTAGCTTACTTCTGTGAAGCAGCACACTTTGTTTTGTCCTATTCAAGTTCCTACCTGTACCTCAACGTCAACTCCGCAGCCTTTCCGTTGTAAGTTTGCCTCTGTACTTCACTTAGTTCCTGTAAAGGTTTTTTTTGGTGAACGTAAACAACCTAGAGAAAGAATGACCATACAAAACATTACAAAACTGATTATGTGTTTTAGAAAATACTGAAGTTATTTACCTTCCATTTTAATGAAATACGGGGCGTTCCTGGTCGAGTTGTTGAATCAGGGCTTCATCTTGAAAAGCCTTCCTTGCTTCATTCTGCGCATTTACACAACCATTAGGGTTTCTGAATTAATGATTTTTAAATCAGGTTTGAAAAAAATACAAGTTTGAGCTGATGATTCATTCGGGTTTGATGGATTAAGGTCGGTAGCTGAAGAGAAGGAGTGAAGAGGGCTACTTCGGTTCTTCTTATTCTTCTTGGTCACTTTCTTCTTCTGAAAGAAAATTAAACACACTATGAGTTTAGTTTTCATCAATTGGACGATGGTTGTGGGGAAGTAAGTGACCTTTATCATGTTTTCAATTTTCTCCTTCTTGAGCAGTTGAAGAAGGGCTTCCTGTTGGTGAAGTTTCATCCGTTCCATCTCTTCTCTCTGCAACATCGTCTCCTCTTCTTCCTTCAACCGTTTATAGACCTCCATTTCTCGCACGCATACCTCTCCCTTCTTCTTCATCATCTGTTAAATTCCACGATATTACACACATATAAGATATTCATTAACTAACCCACCTGACAATGGCAGTGAAATAATATCGGCAAGAGTCCGCGTATGGTGCCTTTTGTTTTTCAGGCAAGTTCTTCCACTCTTCTGTTGCCATCTTTGCGTTCTCCACTCAGTTCTTGCTTTTTGCCTGCAGAGCTGTTCGTCTTTTGCTTCCATAAATAAGAAACTCTGACAAGGGCTGTTTGGGCATAAACGGGTCCTTCAGCAACTTGTACACAACTAACAGGTGGTAGTCAGACCCATTCATATTGTTCATATCAAACCAGTGTAGATGGTGAACTGAAAGGAGGGGTATATATTACCTGGCTATCTTCTTGTTGTCCTGTCTCAGCTTCCTGCACAAAAATTGAAAGGAGGGATCTGTATTACCTTATGAAGCAGTTCTCCATAGCAGTTTTCTGCTTCTGCTCATTCCAAAACATCTTCATAGCTTCCATCTAGTGCTTCTCCTGTGCAATAATAACCTGGACACTCAATACGACCAAGCTTGGTGAAGTTTCATCCATTCTATCTCTTCTCTCTGCAATATCGTCTCTTTTACTTCCTTCAACCGTTTATAGACCTCCATTTCTCGCACGCATACCTCTCCCTTCTTCTTCATCATCTGTTAAATTCCACTATATTACACACATATAAGATATTCATTAACTTAACCCACCTGACAATGACAGTGAAATAATATAGGAAAGAGTCCGCGTATGGCGCCTTTTGTTTTTCAGACAAGTCCTTCCAGTTTTCTGCTGCAAAATTCGCGTTTCCCACTCGGTTCTTGCTTTTTGCCAGCAGAGCTGTTCTTGTCTCGCTTCCATAAATCAGAAACGCTGACAAGGGCTGTTTGGGCATAAGGCGGTCCTTCAGCAACTTGGACACATCTAACAATTGGTAGTCAATGCCCATTCATATTGTTCATATCAAACCAGTGTGGTTGACGAATTGAAAGGAGAGGTCTATATTACCTGGCTATCTTCTTGTTTACCTGTCTCAGTTTCCTGCACAAGAATTGGAAGGAGGGATCTATATTATCTTATCAAGCAGTTCCATTGCAGTTTTCAGCTTCTGTTCATTCCTAAACAGCTTCATAGTTTCCATCTAGTGCTTCTCCTCTTACAATAATAACCTGGAGATACCTTTTTTTCTGTTTAAAATACCGGTTTCATTGATAATTTAAACCGGGTTAATGGCACAATTGTATACAAACAGATTTTAGCATCAAAATCCAGAATTTTTCTAGAAAGGGTTCATTCCGTAACATTTCTGCATCCTAAAATTTAGTGTTAGTATTCATATCAAAAGACATTCAATATGACCAAACGTGAACATCTTTGCTAATATCTCTCCTTGGGATTTGTTCGTTATTAGCTTACTTCTATGAAGTAAAGAAGCACACTTTGTTTTGTCCTATTCAAGTTCCTTCTTGTACCTCAACATCAACTCCGCAGCCTTTCCATTACTACTTTGCCTCTCTACTTCACTTAATTCCTGTAAAGTTTTTTTTTTGTTCGGGAACAAAAACAAACTAGCGAAAGAATATGACCTTACAAAACGTTACAAAACTTATTAAGTGTTTTAGAAAATACTGACATTATTTACCTTACTGACGTTATTTACCTTCCATTTTAATGAAATAAGGGCGTTCATGGTCGAGTTGTTGAATCAGGGCATTCATCTTGAAAAGCCTTCCTCGCTTCTTTTCTGCACATTTACACAAACAGGGTTTCTAAAGTAATGATTTTTACCTCAGGTTTGAAATAAAAATAATAGTTTGAGCCACTGATTCATTCGTGTCTGATGGATTAAGGTCGGTAGCTAAGAGGAGTAAAAAAGAGAGCTACTTGGGTTCTTCTTATTCTTCTGGGTTACTTTCTTCTTCTGCAAGAAAATTAATGGCAAAGACCCCGTCAACCTCAAATTTAAACACAATACGAGCTTAGTTTTCATCAATTGCACGATGGTTATGGGAAACCAAGGGACCTTTATCATGTTTTCAGTTTTCTCCTTCTTGAGCAGTTGAAGTGCTTCCTAATTGTGAAGTTTCATCCGTTCCATCTCTTCTTTCTGCAGATTTGTCGCTTCTTCGTCCTTCAACCGTTTGTAGTCCTCCATTTCTTGCACGCATCACTCTCCCTTCTTCTTCGTCATCTGTTAATTTCCATGATATTACACAGATTTAAGATATCGATTAACTAGCCCACCTATTAATGGCAGTGGAGTTATATGGGAAACAGTCCACGTATAGCCTTTTCTTTTCCAGGCAAGTTCATCCACTCTTCTACTGCCATGTTCGTGATCTCCCCCCGGTTCTTGTCTTTTGCTCGCAGAGCTGTTCTTCTCACATTTGCAGAAATCAGGCGCGCTGACTATGGCTTTTTAGGCTTAAGTGGGTCCTTCTGCATCCTGGACACAACAAACAGATGGTAGGCAGTGCCGATCCAAATTGTTGATATAAATCCGGTGTTGATGATGAAACGAAACGGAAGAAAAAATATTAACTTGACGTCTTAATGTTGTCAATTTCAGCTTCATGCACAAGAATTAAAAGGAGGGATCTAGATACCAGATCAAGCAGCTCCGTTGCAGTTTTCTGCTCCTGCTCATCCCCAAACAGCATCTTGGCTTCCGTCTCGTGCTTTTCCTTTGCAATAACCTGGAGATACCCGTCAGTCTGCAGAGCTGTTCTTCTCTCGTTTGCATAAATCAGATACCCTTCAGCTTCTTGAACGCAACTGACAGGTGGTAATCAGTTCCCATTCATATTGTTCATATCAAAGCAGTGTGGATGATATATTAAAAGGATGGTTCTATATTACCGGGTTATCTTCTTGTTGTCCTGTCTCACCTTCCTGAGCCAGATGTGAAAGGAGGGATCTTTAATACCTTATCAAGCAGTTTTCCAAAGCAGTTTTCTGCTTCTGCTCATTCCAAAACATCTTCATAGCTTCCATCTAGTGCTTCTCCTCTGCAATAATAACCTGGACATTCAATACGACCAAGTTTGGTGAAGTTTCATCCATTCTATCTCTTCTCTCTGCAATATCGTCTCTTCTTCTTCCTTCAACCGTTTATAGACCTCCATTTCTCGCATGCATACCTCTCCCTTCTTCTTCATCATCTGTTCAATTCCACTATATTACACACATATTAGATATTCATTAACTTAACCCACCTGACAATGGCAGTGAAATAATATCGGAAAGAGTCCGTGTATGGCGCCTTTTGTTTTTCAGACAAGTTCTTCCGCTTTTCTGCTGCCAAATTCGCGTTCTCCACTCCGTTCTTGCTTTTTGCCAGCAGAGCTGTTCTTCTCTGGCTTCCATAAATCAGAAACGCTGACAAGGGCTGTTTGGACATAAGGGGGTCCTTCAGCAACTTGGACACATCTAACAATTGGTAGTCAATGCCCATTCATATTGTTCATATCAAACCAGTGTGGTTGATGAATTGAAAGGAGGGGTCTATATTACCTGGCTATCTTCTTGTTTACCTGTCTCAGCTTCCTGCACAAGAATTGAAAGGAGGGATCTATATTACCTTATCAAGCAGTTCCATTGCAGTTTTCAGCTTCTGTTCATTCCCAAACAGCCTCATAGTTTCCATCTAGTGCTTCTTCTCTTACAATAATAACCTGGAGATACCTTTTTTTTTTCCGTTTAAAATACCGGTTTAGTTCATAATTTAAACCGGGTTAATGCCACAACTGTATACAAACAGATTTTAGCATCAAAATCCAGAATTTTTCTAAAAAGGGTTCATTCCATAACATTTCTGCATCCTAAAATTTAGTATTAGTATTCATATCAAAAGACATTCAATATGACCAAAGGTGAACATCTTTGCTAATATCTCTCCTTGGGATTTGTTCGTTATTAGCTTACTTCTATGAAGTAAAGTAGCACACTTTGTTTTGTCCTATTCAAGTTCCTTCTTGTACCTCAACATCAACTCCGCAGCCTTTCCATTGTAAATTTGCCTCTCTACTTCACTTAAATCCTGTAAAGTTTTTTTTTTGTTCGGGAACAAAAACAAACTAGCGAAAGAATATGACCTTACAAAACGTTACAAAACTTATTAAGTGTTTTAGAAAATACTGACATTATTTACCTTACTGACGTTATTTACCTTCCATTTTAATGAAATAAGGGCGTTCATGGTCGAGTTGTTGAATCAGGGCATTCATCTTGAAAAGTCTTCCTCGCTTCTTTTCTGCACATTTACACAAATGTTAGGGTCTAAAGTAATGATTTTTACCTCAGGATTGAAATAAAAATAATGTTGTCCTGTCTCACCTTCCTGCACCAGATGTGAAAGGGGGGATCTGAATCACCTTCTCAAGCAGTTCTCCATAGCAGTTTTCTGCTTCTGCTCGTTCCCAAACAGCTTCATAGCTTCCATCTTGTGCTTCTCCTCTGCAATAGTAGCCTGGAGATACCTTTTCTTCCGTTTAAAATACTGGTTTAGTTGATAAATTAAACCGGGTTAATGCCATAACTGTATACAAACAGATTTTAGCATCAAAATTTAGAATTTTTCTTGCAATAATAAACTGGAGGTCTTAATGTTGTCAATTTCAGCTTCATGCACAAGAATTAAAAGGAGGGATCTAAAAACCAGATCAAGCAGCTCCGTTGCAGTTTTCTGCTCCTGCTCATCCCCAAACACCATCATGGCTTCCGTCTCGTGCTTTTCCTTTGCAATAACCTGGAGATACCCTTCTGTCTGCAGAGCTGTTCTTCTCTTGTTTGCATAAATCAGTAACGCTGACAAGGGCTGTTTGGGCTTAAGCAGGTCCTTCAGCTTCTTGAATGCAACTGACAGGTGGTAATCAGTGCCCATTCATATTGTTCATATCAAAGCAGTGTGGATGATATATTAAAAGGAGGGTTATATATTACCAGGTTATCTTCTTGTTGTCCTGTCTCACCTTCGTGCACCAGATGTGAAAGGAGGGATCTATATTGTCTTATCAAGCTGTTCCACTGCAGTTTTCTGCTTCTGCTCAAAACCCGAACCGCATCATAGCTTCCATCTAGTGCTTCTCCTCTGCCACAATAACCTGGAGATACCCTTCGTTTTTCAGTTTGAAAAAACGGTTTAGTTGATAATTTAATCGGGTTAACACCAGAATTGCAAACAACACATTTTAGCATCAAAATCCAGAATTTTTCTCCAAAGGTTTAATTTCATAACATTTCTCCATCCTAAGTTTCTACAAATCTTACGATGTGTTTTAGAAAATAGTGACGTTATTTACCTTCCATTTTATCGAAACAAGGGCGTTCATGGTTGAGTTGTTGATTCCAGGGCGTTCATCTCGAAAAGTCTTCCTCACTGTGCATTTACACAAACTGTTAGGGTTTGAGATAAAAAACCGAGTTTGAGCCAGTGATTCATTCGTGTCTGATGGATTAAGGTCGGTAGCTAAGAGGAGTAAAGAAGAGAGCTACTTGGGTTCTTCTTATTCTTCTGGGTTACTTTCTTCTTCTGCATGAGAATTAATGGCAAAGACCCCGTCAACCTCAAATTTAAACACAATACGAGCTTAGTTTTCATCAATTGCACGATGGTTATGGGAAACCAAGGGACCTTTATCATGTTTTCAGTTTTCTCCTTCTTGAGCAGTTGAAGTGCTTCCTGTTTGTGAAGATTCATCCATTCCATCTCTTCTTTCTGCAGATTTGTCGCTTTTTCTTCCTTCAACCGTTTGTAGTCCTCCATTTCTTGCATGCATCACTCTCCCTTCTTCTTCGTCATCTGTTAATTTCCATGATATTACACACATTTAAGATATCGATTAACTAGCCCACCTATTAATGGCAGTGGAATTATATGGGAAACAGTCCACGAATAGCCTTTTGTTTTTCAGACAAGTTCATCCACTCTTCTACTGCCATCTTCGCGATCTCCCCCTGGTTCTTGTCTTTTGCCCGCAGAGCTGTTCTTCTCACATTTGCACAAATCTGACACGCTGATTATGGCTCTTTAGGCTTAAGCGGGTCCTTTTGCATCCTGGACACAACTAACAGATGGTAGACAGTGCCCATCTAAATTGTTGATATAAAACCGGTGTTGATGATGAAACGAAACGGAAGAAAAATATTAACTGGACGTCTTAATGTTGTCAATTTCAGCTTCCTGCACAAGAATTAAAAGGAAGGATCTAAATACCAGATCAAGCAGCTCTGTTGCAGTTTTTTGCAACTCCTCATCCCCAAACACCATCATGGCTTCCGTCTCGTGCTTTTCCTTTGCAATAACCTGGAGATACCCTTCTGTCTGCAGAGCTGTTCTTCTCTCCTTTGCATAAATCAGAAACGCTGACAAGGGCTGTTTGGGCTTAAGCAGGTCCTTCAGCTTCTTGAACGCAACTGACAGGTGATAATTTAACCGGGTTAACACCAGAATTGCAAACAACCAAATTTTCGCATCAAAATCCAGAATTTTTCTCCAAAGGGTTAATTTCATTACATTTCTCCACGATGTGTTTTAGAAAATACTGACGTTATTTACCTTTTGTTTTATCGAAACAAGGGCGTTCATCTCGAAAAGTCTTCTTCACTGTGCATTTATACAAACAGTTAGGGTTTTGAGATAAAAAACCGAGTTTGACACAGTGATTCATTCGTGTCTGATGGATTTAGGTCGGTAGCTAAGAGGAGTAAAGAAGAGGGCTACTTGGGTTCTTCTTATTCTTCTGGGTTTCTTTCTTCTTCTGCAAGAAAATTAATGGCAAAGATCCCGTCAACCTCAAATTTAAACACACTATGAGCTAAGTTTTCATTGATTGGACAACAGCTATGGGAAAGTAAGTGACCTTTATTACGTTTTCGGTTTTCTTTTTCTTCTCAAGCAGTCGAAGAGCTTCCCATGTGAGGAGTTTCATCAGTTTCACCTCTTCTTTCTTCAGATTCGTCTCTTCTTCTTCTTTTATCCCTTTAATGTCCTCAAATTTCTTGCCCGTATACCTCTCTGTTCTTTTTATGCCATTTGTTTTTCAGACAAGTTCTTCACTAGTCTCCTGTCATCTTAACGACCTCCACTTGGTTTTTGTTTTCTGTCCGCAAGGCTGTTCTATCATTTGCATAAATCAGGAACGCTGACAAGGGCTTTTTTGGTTTAAGTGGGTCCTACTGCATCCTGATTATAACAAACAGGTGGTAGCCCCATCCATACTGTTCATATCAAACCGATGTTGATGAAGAATTGAAAAGGAGGGATCTATATTACCAAGTTTTCTGCATCTGCTCTTCAATGCTTCCTTTTCGCACTTCCCCTTCGCAATAACCTGGAGATACCATTCGTACTAGGTTTGATGAACCAAATCTTAGCGACCTCCACTTGGTTCTTGTTTTTATGCCCACAGAGCTGTTCTTCCCTCGTCATCGTAAATCAGGAACGCTGACAAGGGCTGTTTGGGCATAAGCGAATCCTTCAGCTTCTTGAACACAACAAACAGGTGGTAATCAGTGTCCATTCATATTGTTCATATCAAACCAGTGTGGATGGTGAATTGAAAGGAGGGATTCTACGTTACCTGGTTATCTCCACCAACTCCGCAGCCCTTCCTATGTAACTTTGCCTCTCTTTTTCACTTAGTTCCTGTAAAGATTTGTGTTTGGGGTCGGGATCAAAAACGAACTAGCGAATGAATATGACTTTGCAAAATGTTTCAAAACTTATGGTGTATTTTAAAAAATGTTTCAAAACTTGGTAATTGGTCGTGTTGTCGATTTCAGGGCATTCTTTCTGGCAAAGCCTTCCTCGCATCTTTTCTGCACAAGAACACAAACAGTTAGGGTTTAAAAAGTAATGATCCGGTATGAGGTAAAAAACCGAGATTCAGCCGCTGACTCATTCCGGTTTGATTGAGCTTAAGTTTAATACCTGAAGCGAAGGAGTGAAGAAGAAGGCTTCTTGGGGTTGTTAGGATCAACATTTTCATTCTTCTTGTTCTTCTCGGTCACTTTCTTCCTCTGCAAGAAATTTTCTGTTTTCTCCTTCTGGAGTTGTTGAAGTGCTTCCGGTTTGTTGAGTTTCAACAGTTCCTCCTCTGCGTTCTTCTGATTCATCTCTTCTTCTTCCTTCATCCGTTTGTAGACGTCCATTTCTTGCAGGTATGACTCTTTGTTCTTCTTCGCCATCTGTTAGTTTCCATCATATTACACACGATTCAGGTCTCAATTAACTAACCCACTTGACAATGGAAGCGAATCAATATAGGAAAAATACCACCTGTGCGGTCTCCACAAGGTTCTTGTTTTCCCTGCCCTCAGAGATGTTTTTCTCTAGTTTGCATAAATCAGGAAGGCGGATAAGGGTCCTTCTGCTGCCTGAGCACAACAAACAGATGGTAGTCAGTGTCCATTCATATTGTTCATATCAAACCAGTGTTAATGATGAATTGGTTTTCCTGTTGTTGTCCTGTTCAGCTTCCTGCATGAACCGGAGATACTGAGCAAGCAGCTCCATTTCAGTTTTCTGCTTCTGCACATCCTCAAACAGATTCATGGCTTCCTTCTCACACTTTGCCTTTGCAGTAACCTGCAGATATGCTTCTTTCTTGTTCTGGTACCTCTCTTCGTAAGGTTTCGTCTCTTCTGCGAGAAGAGTCTTTCACTTAGCGCCCAGATTTTTCAAGGTCTCCTTGAAGTCAGCATCAGGGTTTTTTTCCTTGACTTGGTTCCATTGATGGCCGCTTCTTCTTCCCCTTCTTTTTTGTTTAGTTCGTTCGAGTGATTGGCTGGAATGGAAAGTCTAGGGGGCAACACAAACATTCTCAAATCAGTCCCCAGAAGAACACATATATCACATTCTCAAGTCGATTAACTTCGGGAAAACCACATGCTTGATGTCTCCATTGATGATCGCTAATTAGATTACTTTTTTCTTCGCGTTGATCGTTTCTCTGATTTTATACTTGCAGTACAATTTTTTCAGAGCAAACTGATGGAACGTGACTGGAAGAGGGGTTTATGTGGCAGAAGTGTACAAAGCACACGTGATAACACATGCTGTCCCTAAACAGAATTAATCAAGAATCAAGAAGATGGCTTACAGAGCATGATGGGTTTCCTCACATGCAACGTCTGAAGAAAAGATTCAGAAGACGGGTCGTTCTGCTGAAATCAAAGAGAAGAAAGAGGTTGGTCAGAAAGTAAAATCACATTTTACTCGGAAACAAGGGGATTCCAGGGGAAAACAAGACAAGTTTCCAGATTCTCTGCAATATCATGTACCTGTGTTTTTCCAGAGAATCGTGCGAAGAAAACCCTACAGAATCAGGTGGAATTGATCTAGGGCTAACGCCTGCATCTCCATCGCATCTTTCTCGAACGACTTGTCGGGAGGCCGTGCGACGGTAGCGTCGCCTCGAGGATCTCATTCTCCTGCTACAATGCCTTTCCACCCCTCGATTTCTATGCCGGAGCCATTTCTAGAGAGAGAGGGAGTGAGCGTAGAGAGAGAGAAGGGTATTTGAAATGATCAGGCTAGTGACTCTCCTGAGAAGCAAGTCACAAGCCCGTTTTTATGCATGGGAGAATGATCCAACGGTCCAAAATTGAAATTCAAACAGTAGTTTGTGACCCTTCCAAATTTTTTGACCGTTGGATCTAAAGGAGGAATGTTTCTCTCTCTCTTTATTTCCAAACAATTAGAGGCATTTAAGATTTTTTTTTTTCGTTTACAAGATAATCTTATCTCCGGTTCAAGTCGAGGGAATTTCATTCAACCTGTTTGCTTACCACAGATGAACAAAACCAAACCCTGGAGTGTACTTCATCTCTCGGATCAAACCGGGTTTCCAATTTTTTGACCGTTGGATCTACACTTTACAATCTAGCTTCAAACCTCTCAAACAAATATATATATGTAACTAAATTATAAACAAATAAATAAAAACTATAAAAATCTTCATAAATATAAAATATATATGATTCAATTATATTTATCATAAATGTTAATCTATTAAATTTTAAATTATTTACTATCATTGATTTATTTTAAATTTTCTTGATAATAAAAAATAAATCATTTAAAATAATAATTTTATCTAACCGCAAATAAACTCTAAATACAACAACATTCAATAAAAGTAAGATATCAAAGTGAACTATATATTATTTACATATACTATTCAATATAGGAATATTAATCATCCTATGATTAGCTAATTATGACAATTTGAACACAATCCAGCATCTCTGGTGCATCGTTATCAACACAGAAACTCGAATCCAAAAAGAGCCTTTTTTTTCGTGTGTTTCCTAATTCCTACTGTCAAAAAAGAATATCCAGAAAAAAGACATCAATGGCGGGAACGGCCGCCATTGAGGCTCTGAAAGAGCTCGGGGAGATGGACATTGGTGAGTTTAGTTCTCTTGCTTATCCCTTGCCTCTTCTTCCTCTGCTTCGGTCTAGAAGAAATTCCCCGAATCTGGGCAGCCGCCCTCCTCCGGGCAGTGTTCATAACGGGTTTCATCCCGCTCTTCTGCAGCTCTTTCTCCACGTCGAGCATGTCGGTAGGCAGTTCTATGATACGGAACAAGTGCTTAAGATCGTCGTCCACCCGGATCTGGCCCTTGAAATCATTCGGGTATGCTATATCTTCTCGTGAATCCGCATTCGAGAGGAGCCAGATGTGTCCCGAAGCTTTCAGAGCCTGCATTACAAGGCAAGAACACTTTATTTCGCTTCATAACATATCTCCGCCCATCCCCTACTATAGCACTACTCAATCACCTCAAGACAATCTCTTAGAAAGAAGCTGCTAACATGATGTTTCACAAAGTTTCACCTCAAACTCATAATATGGAACATACTATAAGTTCTCTCCAATTCCTAATCCAACCGAGGCATACACAATGCAAGGATTCTGAAATTTAATAAGAATCCGACACTCCTCTATCTCAAACTGAGCTACCAAGAGAATGAAGAGGATTTGACAGAGATCATGTTTCCTTTTCCCGAAGGGACCAACCAACATGAGCTTATTTCTAAAATGACCATCATGGTTGATGCCCATATGATAAAGTTTTTACCTGCAAGTCCCCCATTACATTCCGGTAAGTATCTTTAAGTTCGACCACTGCGATTCCCTCAGGATATTTCCGTATCAATGACAGAAGCTGAATCTTGTCTTTCACATCATGCTTGGCCTGCGAGGTACCTTAAGCTTCAGAAAAACGTTAAACTGGCAGAAACTCATAAACGCCATGCATTGCATAACATGGTGTGTTACCTTGTAAGAGAATCGCCTTCCATCATAATGTACTTTCGGGTTATTCTTCATATTATCGAAAACAATCTTGTTTGAGATCATATCGACATAACATGCTTCCTTTATTTCCTCGGGCGTAAGGGCTTGCCTTGTCTGCAAGAACCATGTAAACCACAACAAGACGTGTTCAAAATCAAATGTCAGAGACGTGTGATCCAAGAAAGCAACATCACTAATGGGATAAGGATCAAAAGGGGAAAACTTTTTTGACGCATGAATTAGAAATCGGCGGGGGGACTCGAACCTCAAGCAAAAACTCGATGACACGCTTCATCTGAGCCCCAACAGGAGCTTTTCTGATGCTGTTGATTTGCTTGTACAGTTCGGTTTGGTCCGAAAACTTGATCGGAGTTGCGGGCTTCCCGTTGACCGCTGTTGACACAGAGGGCCTCGCAGATGATGCTCTCGCGGCTATGCTCGACAATGTAGATTGGCATCTTTGTTGCTGTTTCTGGAACTTATCGAGCTTTTCCTTTAGATCCATTGCAGATGGCGAAGAGAAGATTGGAATCGTTCTCTCCGATGAGCTTTCCCGCGGCGGTTTGGGTGAGAGTTCCACTAAACACACCGCAAGATTCAGAATTTCATCAGGAATTCCGGTTATAATATCGATTCGGCGAAATAGTGTCTAAGAACCGATCAGAATTCCAAAACTATACGATCGATTCGGCGAAACGAGGCCCCAAGTCCAAATCAAATTGCCGACATCCCTAACGACAAAGACCCAATCCCAACGAAACCCTTTTGCGACGGAAACATAAACTGAGGAAGAGAATCAGAGCCCACCGGAGACAGACAGAGAGGCAGCGACCAACAGATTGAATTCGTCGGCTTCAAGAAATGTGGCGGCGATATTCTTTGAGAGAACAGAACAAGTACCAATCTCACTCTCGTTCCATGAATTTAAGGAGGCTTGTTTCCTTTTTTCCTTTTGAGGTTTTTCTTTTTATTTTATTTTCTATTTAGCCCTTCAACTTTTGTCTGTACTCTAATTTTCTCCCTTGATATTGAAAATCCATCAATATCGAACACAGTTTTGAAAGGGACATATAACCCCCATAATATATATACCCTTCTTGTTGTGTCATCATTGTCATGATCCAGATCTCTACGCTTTCGAGCCGACCCGAAAACCCGATATTTAAAACAAATAAAAATAAAATAACATTTACAAAAGAAAATATACGGGATCGACCTGATTCGGTCCGATCTGATCAGAATCCGAAATATATAGGGATGGATTTCGGATTTAATTACATGGATCTGAAAAAATTGGACCGATTCGAATTCGAATCCAAAACTTTCGGATTGAATGCGGATTCAGGTCAGATCGGATCATGCCGGCTCGATTGACACCATAATTTGAGGAGGGTCCTTTCAACCTTGTGTATGAATCTCCGGAAAACTCTAACAGCAGAATCTTTGCCTCATGTTGAAGATTTTATGATGAATTTATCTAAAAAGATTAATCAAAGAAGAAACAAAAAAGAAGTAAAAGGAATTCATGCAAGAGAAAACGGAAAAGCCACAAGATGAACCAATTTGGTCACTTATATTTTCATTATATTTTATTACAAGTGTATAAACGTAATTATATAGGTAAAATACTAAAAATATTCTAACGATTATAAGCACATGCAATGGTAAGAATATCTTTGTATAAGGAAAGTTTAGTGGCATGTAATATTCACGTCGAATAAGACAACTCCTGAATCTTGGATGTGGTTTGATTAGTGCACAAATTACTCCATCGGTCTCGTCCCGGAATATTCATACAACGGCTCCATTTAGATTCTTCTAGATTTCATTTTAGTTTTAACTAGTCATCGCATCCTTGATTTCCAAGTTATTATGCCACGTAACACATGTGACAATACATGCAGATATGTATGTATTCGTCTGTCTATGTATGTATGTGTACCACCTTCGATTTGGACCGTAGGAAGGGCCACTTGTAAAACTTCATGGGCCAATATTCCTTTGGATATTGAAACATTAATGCTAAAGTTTAAACCGTCGAGTATTTCGCTTGGCATATATATATATATATCATATATTTATTTATTTCAACTATGTAATCAATAAAAATAGGGAATTCTCTGATTTGTATTTTTTATTTTTGGAATTGTTTAATATATATATACACGTCTGGATGTATAAGAAAGCCCTAGTTGTTATTTTAAAAGGATAAGAATTTGTCGTGGTTTTTCGACCAAAGCCATACTTATTCTTATTTTTATACTTAATTTCTGACAGAACCATCTATGTTTTGTTAATATTATATACAATGAGAAAAAAACTTCCATTTAAAGGAAGTAATCCTATAACACATTTTATCAAAAAAAAAATCGTATAACACAATATTTCGGATCAATTAAAAAGGCAAAATATTTAAAATATCCTTTTTTATTCAATTATTTCTATATATCTCTTTTTTAAATATGACTATATGATCAGAATAACAGTATAAACTATATGAATCATAACGTTAAATTTACGATGATTCATCAAATAGATTAATATGATATATAATATATATTAATGATAATTTGATATCATCGTCATAAATTTTATATTATAACTAATATAATTATATAATTATGTTAGTAAAAATAAAGTATGGTGGATAATGATCTTATTAAAAATATAAAAAAATGAGATTCTCAGGATCTTGTAGTCAGCTCCTAGCGATCTTGGGAAAGCGACAAAACTTTGCTCTTTCTCGAGAATTTGCGGCTAAAGCCTTCCGTGTCGGTCCACTTTAGATGTCAAAATCAGTACGTAAAACTACAAAAAGCTTGTTTAGTTTATTTATTATTTTATTTGTAAAGAAATTATACAGAACAATCGAGATCAAGCTAATAAAAAAGATTTGTAATCTATTATATGGCTTACATAAAATCGTAATTTTCTAAATTATTATATACGATTCGCTATAGATAGCTAATAATTCGAGAATATGGATAGAAACGACATCTAATTTTCTAATTTGGAATCTATTTTAAAAATAAATAAATTCGAGTGATGAATCAAGGTTCCTTTATAATTGACACTTGCCTAGATTCCATTCTTCGCACGTGCAATCTTATCTCAGGAAAACCAAATTACATCACCTGCGATGACACGTGGCTCGGCAAGAACAAAAGAGGCCAGTATAAAAAAGAAAACAAAATTTGAAATAATAATATGCCGATTAACTACATTAATTAAATTTTTATACAACAATTTTTTTTTAAAAAAAACTAGAGCATAAACATTGCCGTTGCCTGTATTCCCAAGCTACCTACCGGTTAGCGACCGGTTTCTTTCGGTTATTGTATTAGTATTTCTGTTTAAACCGCGAGGAGAGGATCCGACCCGAATAAATCCCCAATGTCTTGAAAACGGTCCTCCACCTCCACGTCCTCCACGTGACAGCTGGAGAATCCGAATCCGGATCCGAACCCGAGATCCAAACCCGTACTCGTATCTGAGAAGAGGTCTTCCCTGAAGATATTACCGCCGAAAAAGTCGGGGACCGAGCTCCGGAAATCGAAAACGTCGTCGTTTAGGAACAGAGACTCTGAGAACGTCTCCGTCACGGTGGTCGAGGTCTTCTCCGCCGCCACCGTTGATCTCCCGGAGGTTTCCTCGACTGAGAACGGAGACTGGAGAACCGACACCGGCGAGCAGAGGCCGAAGCTGCCGGTGGTGGCGGCGGCGGGTTTCGGGA
>NW_010965372.1:8290629-8302151 GCF_000463585.1 Tarenaya hassleriana | reverse complement strand
CCCGCCGCCGTACGCGTCGGCGGAGTGGCGAAGTTGGTGAGCGCGTCGGGGCCATGGAGCTGGATGGCGGCGTTGTCGTAAACCATGGCGGCTTCCTCAGCCGTGTCGTAGGTTCCTAACCAGAGACGTACACGTCTCAGAGGATCTCTTATCTCCGCCGCCCATTTCCCCCACGGCCGTCGCCTCACTCCCCGGAATTTCCTCTCCGCCGCAGCCGTTGTTGCCGTCTTCCGCCTCTTCCTGGCTCCTCCACCACCGCCGGTCTTCGTGGAAAACGATTCGAGCACAACCTCGCTGACGAACTTCTTGGCGCGTCGTTTGGAGTTTTCGTGTTCTTCGTCTTCGTCGCTGGAGGAATCGGTAGCGTCTGGATCGGTGACGGAGATGCGTAGGATTCTGGGTGGGTTGAACTCGAATGTCGTGGGTACTGTTCTGGTGCTGTTGACGATTCTGTGCTCTGTGGATTTGATTCTCCGGAGAACGACTTTCTTCTCCGTTTCCATTTTCTCGCTATCCAAACAGGGTCTCTGACTCTGACTGTCACTGTAACTCTGTGTGTGTGGCTCTGTCTATACACATATCAGAGAGTGAGGAAAAGCATTGAAAGCGAAAAGAGAGATTTTCAGAAGGGGGAAAAAAGGAGGGGGACAGAATAAAGGAAAACGAAAAGGAGAAGAAGCTTGAACGAGAAGAGAGAGAGAGAGTGATTCTCTGCAAAAGTTTTATCGAAGGACGAGAAATTTCACGGAAAGCGACGAGCTATGGAAACGACGAGGTAGAGATTACAGAAGCGCGAAGATTTTCCCGGAAAGCAGAAGAAGAGAGGAAAGGAACAGTGGAGAAAAATAAAAGCTTTTCGCTTTTGGAATCAGGAAAAAGAGGAGGAGGATGCTACTTTCTTGCTGAGAGCAGCAGGGTCGAAGCCTAACAACATTCCGAGAAAATTTTTGAGTGGTGAGAGGGAAGAAGAAGAGGAAGATAGAAAAGCGGCAGAGCACATGGGAATAGAGAGGAACAACTCCACGAAAAGGATACTCTTTTATAGGATCCCAAAACGGCGTTTCACCCGCTTCTTTTGCCACTTCAACGTTTTTTTCTTTGTTCTTATAATATATTTAAATTAATATCTGTGAATGATTACATTCACGCACAAAATGGTGAATAAGAAATATCAAAGAGAACGTTAAGTGGATGCCTACGAATGATAAACACTTGGCCAAATTAGGTTTTAATTTAGTTCAAGTGTAGGAACATGCAGCGAGTAAAAGGATCTACACGTTAAATGTTCGTGGGAAAAAAAACTAGAAACCAAAGGAACAAAATTTAAAAAATAAAATGAAATTTTGCAAACGATGATATCAATAGGGAAAATTTTCAACGGCGCTAACGGCGAGGAGAGATTCCGGCAGTGGAAGATATTTTCCGGGGCGCCGCATAAGTTAAAAGGCTCAGATTCCGACACGTGTTTATTGGCCCAGATGATTGGGTCCAATCTAACGGCTGGGAACATGCCACACTGACCAGCTGAGTACCCAAAAAATACACATTCAAGTTTTGTATACATCCATTTATGTTTTAAATTTTCTCGTGATTAGGGATTCAGGTCACGTGACACCGGAGACTCGCACGGTTCAGTCTTACATTGGACCAGAAATAATAATAATAATAATAATAATAATAATAATAATAAAAGGCAGCTAATTGCTCTCCACAATTAACCACAGGGGTGTTTTGGTCATTTTGTATCCGGACAAGCTGCCTGTATAAAAACAGTACACTGTTGCGGTTTACGGCTTTTACCATTTTACCCTTCGGTGTACCTTATTTCTACATCTGAGGGCCTGATGTGGCGGACAACCTGGGACTGGGAGTCTAGTCTAGGACCACGCTCCACCACAAAAAACAAAAAAACAAAAAAAATCGTTAAACTCGTTTGTCACCTCTGATTTTATGTATTATCGTGATGATATGATTAATTAATTAATCAAATGCAATCATAATGAATAATCCTCTTTTTATCTTTTCACGGCACATTTTAATCAGAGTGCAATTTTTTTCCGAGATAAATAATATTCATTTCCATTAGTGCATTTATATTGCGAAGGTGCACAAATTAATTCAACGAATTTTCAGTATAACGACAAGTCAACAACAAGACAAATACAAGTGGTTAGCAAATATTTACATCTCGTTGCGTAATTTAAAGCGTGTCGGGAAGAACATATTTAATGGGTCGGTCCATATATCCCTGCCACCACCGTTGGGTACCATGATCTCAATAAAATCTCTCGGTGCACTGTGGATGTTATTTTCCACATTCCATACGTATATATTCCTCATTTCACATATGTGTATATACGTACGTCTAACCGTATGTGTAACCGTACAAGTTTTTAGGATATATGTCTCGTGCATACTATATATGTACACACACGAATGAGTGAGAGTGTGCACAGTGTGTGTGAATATGAAATGCTTGCTTTTGTGCAGGAGTGTCAATCGGATCGGAACAGTCTGAACCTACACTCGGTGCAAAGGTTTTGGGTTTGGACCGGTTCGATTTTTTTCGTGTCTATGTAACCAAGTCTGATCCGAAAATCCGATATTTTTCGAGGTGAAAAATTTGGACTCAAAGCCTAGTATTTTTCGGATGGATTCGGAACGGGTTTCAGGTTTAAATTGACACCCTATTTTTGTGTGTATATTGCGGTATTCATAATTTCGTAAATATAAATGAAAATATAAGTATTTTGGATATATACATTATACGGCTATTATTAACTAATCATCAAAATGTATTTGATTTGAATGGGCTATCTCAAATTTTAAAAATTAAATTAAATTATTGGGATACCTAACTTTGGGATTTGATACATGTAGATCAGATTAAATAGTTTTAAAAAATTCGGATAATTTTACTCTGGTAGTGAAAATTATTGGTCGAGAAGTCCATGTAGCTGACCCCGCCCGTAGTTAGAATCATCACTTTTTTTTTTTTGTTGAAGGCTAAATGTATCGGTAAAGAAACATGGAATCTTCAATGGGCCTCAGTCTTGTTTTGGGCGATGTACAATTCAATACACAAATGAAACAAACATATTCGGGACAAAACGAGTTTGGGTCCGATGACGGCCAGAGTCCAATTTTTAGATCCGGGCTCGGATGCCGGATATTCGTCTACGAACTCTCATTGGTCGAAGGGTTTATCCACTGGGGATCGGATTTTCAAAAAGATTATCAGAATCATAAACCCAACGAAATCGTTACAGAGAAACAGTTCTATCAGTAGCAGATTCAGAAGAATCGCCGACAACAGAGTATACGAACGTCAAATAATCACAACAGTTCGATTTCGTTCATTAGATTCTAGCTCCGGTAGGTGTGGAGCTCTCGGATCCTCTGTCGGGTTTTCGTCGGACGTTCTCGAGGAGTCTGACCAGATCGGACATCTTCGGCCGCTGGTCAGGAACCCTGACCACGCACGACATGGCTATCTGCAACATCTCCACCATCTCTTCCTCTATGTC
The DNA here is from genome assembly GCF_000463585.1 of Tarenaya hassleriana. Classification (NCBI taxonomy): domain Eukaryota; kingdom Viridiplantae; phylum Streptophyta; class Magnoliopsida; order Brassicales; family Cleomaceae; genus Tarenaya; species Tarenaya hassleriana. Next base: position 8,298,624 of record NW_010965372.1, on the reverse strand, counting down.
GGGATACTTCAGGAGCTCGATGTCGAAAACCTCCGCTGTCCATTCCTCTCTCACCACTGAATGAACCCACCGAACCAAGTGGATAATCTCGTCTCCTACGCTCCAAAGATTTGAACTTTATCTCTGTCAAGAGGATTCAGAGATTCCAAAATCCGAAAATCAAGACAAGATCTTCTGGTTTGTAACTTACCGGCGGTGGTGTGGATGGGCGATTTTCCGGTCAGAAGTTCGAGAAGTACAACCCCGAAGCTGTAAACGTCCGAAGCTTGCGAAGATTTCCTCGTATCGGTTACTTCCGGTGCACGGTAACCAGCCTGTCGGGATATCGGTGGAGTCAAGGGGCTCATAACAGCAGACAATCCAAGATCCGAAACACATCCATCGAGCTGGGAATTCAGGAATATGTTTGAGGACTTGATGTTCCCATGGACGAATTTCCCGCTGGTCTCTTCGTGGATCCGAGCTATCCCTCTAGCTGCTCCTATGGCTATCCTCATTCGGGTTTCCCAGTCAAGAGGAACCCGGTTATCTCCTCTGTTACCTGTTCAATCCAAACACAGAGAGATTCACTGTCTAATCATGGAAAAGAGTTCAAACGCATGTTCATTACAACCCATTGTCTCCCTTGTCGTGAGATCGATCGAAACCTATCAAAAGATGGATCCGAAGAGTGAAAATATGACTGATCAATGTATCAAGATTGAATCTAGCATGGAAAAACACGAGCCTTGAAGCAGAACACGTGTAGATGCCAAGCTACTACAGTGAGTGTCTATAGATTTAACCCAGAAGATACATGAAAAAAAGACAACGTACCATGAAGCATGGAAGAGACACTGCCCTGGCTGATATAGTCATAAACCATAAGCTTCTCATCCTTGGAGTAGTAATATGCCTTCAGCTCCATCACATTCTCGTGCTTAATACCTCCGATGATCTCCATCTGCTGCTCGAAATCTCGTTTCCCAGCTCCCACGTCCTTGAGCCGCTTCACCACGACAGAAGTTGCATCCTCAAGAACAGCCTTATACGTTGTGCCAAACGTTCCCTTACCGAGAATCTCTGCAGATGCCCTCAAGAGATCCTCCAGATCAAATGCATAGTTGCATCCCTCGAAAAAACTCAGCCGGTTGTTCTGATCTTCCATCCGGGAAACCACTTTTTCCGGCGACATGTTCCCTTTCTGAAGCTTATCCGAAATCCCGTCGTTTCTGGACTTCCTTTTCGAGCAACAAACGATCAGCATAAACCCAAACGCTGCAGCTGTGACAACTCCAACCGCGACAACGATCAACAAGAATGCTGTCTCGTTTAGCCCTAGGAGACGGGCTTTAGGTTTCTCGCGAGGCTGAGAGCTCGATGATGGAACCAGAGGAACTCGGGTGTCGCCCGATGAAATTCCAGCATTGCCCACGAAAGACGAACCCGGGAATCTCTGAAGTGACTTTGGTATCGATCCAGCGAGGTTGTTGTTGGACAAGTTAATGTGCTGCAAACCAGAAAGACCCAGATCAGGAATCTCCCCAGAAAGCGAATTGTTGGCAAGATTCAGCGACTGGAGATGTTTCAGACCGGAAAGAGAATCCGGGATGGTTCCATTGAAGCCGTTGTTGGAGAGATTAACGATCATGAGATTTGTCCAAACGGAAAAATCCTCCGGCAAAGGACCCGTGAAGTTGTTGTACTGAAGATAGAGGAACGACAAGTTCTTCAAATTGACGAAATCCGCCGGAAACTGGCCGGTGATTCGGTTGGATCTGAGACTGAGAACTCTGAGGCCCGAGAGGCGGCTTATCGTGTTCGAGGGAATCCGACCGTTGAGACCAACTGCGGGCAATCTAACGGCTATGACTTGAGATTCGTCCTGACTGCAAGTGATTCCTGTCCAAATATTACAGACGGAGGAGCTCTCGTTCCAGTTGAGTGTACGGGTGGGATTCATAATGCTCAGAAACTCGAGCAGCGCGCGCTTATCCTCGACTGGGTCTGCATTTCCTCCCGAGAAAACCAAACCCAAACAGAGAATCCACAAGAAAATTCTTCGAGACTCCATGAATCAATCTCACTGGGAAAACAAGCTGTTTTTCCTTCTTTCTACTTCCGTTTGTGGGTCTTCTTTTTCTCAGCTGGAGAGAGAAAAAGAGTGTAAGAACAAGAGACAAAAAGAAAATCGACCAACTAAATTGACAATGAGAATATAAATGGCAAAAAAAACATCACTTTAATTTAAAAAAAGGGAAAAAAGCGCAGGAAAAATTGGATTCCAAGATGACTGTAGAGAGAAAAAAAAAAGCAAAAGCGAATCTGCGGTTCTATGCTAATTCTTCTGAGAATTTCAAACCCAAATTCTAATACGACACAGTGTAGAGAGAGGGAGAGAGATTGCAGCTTCGAAAATGGCGAGTTGAATTGAAAGTCGGTCTTTGTACTTTTTATCTTTAATTTAAATTCCCCAAACCCTAGAATTTCTGGAAGCAAAAAGCGAAACCCCGACGCCATTGAAGGATTAAATTACAGCACACCTTGAAAATCAAATTAAAAAAATGTTACCTCGCTGCCTTTTTCAGATCTGGACAGCAGAACCCTTTTCCTTTTACCTCACGCGGCCTCTCCTCGAAACTCGAACAGTTCTGCAGGTCGGAGAGCACGAGAACACTCTTCAGCCAAAAAAAAAAAATCAAAATCAGATGTAACGTAAGAGAGATTTCTATAAATATCTGATGGAAAAAAAATCCAGAGATTCAACAATGAGAGAATGATGAAGTCCCATCAGTCTGTGTATACGAAAAAACCCAACAATTCATGACTCAATGTTCGACAAGATGGAAAACCCAGAACTCGGAATTTAAAAAAAAACTGAAATTGTAGAAGAAAGAACAAAGACCCGGATGTTTGAGAAGAAATAAGACGAACCCAGAAATCGGAGACATGGAAAATGAGAAGGAGCGGCTAAAGAATCGCCATTGAAGCAACGACGCAGAGCTTCTTCTGCAGTAACGGATATAAGTTTCTGCTTTTGCTCACGCAGTAGTGAAAGCGACAGGAAATAGGGAGAGGTGATTTTTATACGGTTACTGGTGGGTGACCGAAAGTATGCGAAAGTCAAACCGGTTAACGAATAAGAACCTGAAACCAATTTAAAGTCAATACCAATTTTATCATTTACTCCACAGTAAATACAATTTCCAATATTATAAATACAAAACATTAAACAATAACATAACGGAAATTTAATTTTGCTAATGTATATCATAAAGTTTACGACGATATTTTGTAGGATTAAAAGAGTTATCATACTTTATCATTTACATGGAAGTATTCATAGAGATGAAGAGCATATAAATAAATATTTAAGATGGCATTAGCACACCTTTTTTTTAGTTTTATTTAAAAAAAAATTATTTACGTTTATTCTTGTTGCAAATATTTATTTATACATTTTAACAAGAGAGATTTGATTGGTCTTATTTTATAAAGGCCATTTATAAGCTCAACCAATTTTTTTGGACTGACCCATTGTGGAGTTTATGGACTATCATTATAGAGCCATTATTTCATTGCCCTTTCATGATCATCGTAATTATTTTATTCCTACCTTAAAGTCCTTCGGCCTTCTTCCTCTTGCAATTATGTGCAATTTATTGAATACCTTTTTTTTATTGTAAACTTTCCTTTAAAAAGTTAAAAACTATATTTTTTACTCGGATGTTTGATTATTGGGAATATTATATATGCGTGTAATTATAATTACACATTGATGGACCTATTTATTATCTAATGGAATAACTCTTTAGTATATATATTTACACGTTCTTGTACGGAATTGGCGTGTAATGATTAAAGTTGGCATTATTATTGTTTTGTTGATTATTCGAGATTTGAGTTTTAACCTTTTCTTTTCCCGTTACATTATGATTTTTCACTACTATATATATATATATATATGTAGTATAAATTAGTTAGTATGTATCGAGATTAGTATTTAATTTAAAAGTAAATGTTCTTCTGGCCATTAGATAAACTGCAATCCTTTTAGTGAATTATGAGGAAAATTATATAAATTCAACCAAAATAACTAAAATATAACAATATTATGAACTTGTTATATTAACACATATTTAATCTATCAGAATTGGAAAAAAAATATATAAACGGTTTATATTATAGAAAACCCATTATTTAAATTCCAACATGGAACTTCTGACTAGAATACTAACTACATTATAAACTATATAATCAAAGTCGGTCCATTGAAATATAGACAATATTTAAATATACGAATGTTAGGTATTTGTTTTTTGTACAAGTTTGTTGCTTCCTCGTGGGTGTTGCTGCTTTGGAGTTATTACAACATATACTTATTATACGTCACATGAACCACCGCATGTAATCACCGCTACTACTTTATAATATATGGAAAATAAAATTTAATATAGATATTTCATATAGAAGATACCGTTTAAATGTCGACAGATAATAATTATCTTAATCAAATCAAAAACCATATTAAAAATGTAAAAATAATGTATATATGTTCCAAAAATGAGCTAAACAAAGTACAAATTGCATATATAGATAACAAATCTTCATATACAAATTTTACATAATAATAATAATAATAATAAAAAGGTTTTGGTTTTACAATTACAACCACTCTCAGCACAAAGACAGACCCATAGAATAAGAAACGATCTGGTCACTTGCTAAAAAAAACCCGGTGACATTCCAAATCGTCGGGTCCCCTTTTTTTCTACAAAAAAAAAACATGAGAGAGAAATGAACCGGGGCGGTTGAACCGGTTCCGGTTATCAGGTCGAAGGAACAACAGAGAGATCCAATAAACCGGTCCATTCTTCGCCCGGTTTCAAGGTGATGGGCTTCTCAATGGCAGCACCATCAACACAGAGCATATGTTTGTACTCCTCGTCTCCCAGATCTCCCAATGTTTTCGCTTTCTTCTCCCATGGATTCCATACTACTGCACATTTAGAACAATCACCAAGAAAGAATGTGTTTAATCCATGCAAGTCCTAAACCAAACCGGTTAACAGAAAACCGATAGACTGATTAAACACATGGTATGTTGTATTGTTTGAATGGAAAACCAATAATACCACAAACCCAGAACATGTATTTTGGATTTTGTGACCAGCAACCGAATTCTCTAAACGTGTAGAAGAAAGACTGCAGTCCATGCAAGCCCTAGAGCCCAAACCGGTATATCATATCATACCATACCATAGGATACTGCATATATGCACATTTGTAACCAATAAGCAGTACTTCAATTCGAGTTGCAGTCCTAGTAAAACTGTTCACCGATGATGATGCCAATGGTTAGCTTTACCAATCAAGTGGTTTGGTACATGAACATCATCATGCAGACAGTGGCCTAAGCCGAAGACATTGAAATTAAAAGAAGGATACCGATATCGGGTAGCCCTTCTTTCTTGATGAGGAAAGTACGCTTTCTCTCGTGGTCAAAGACTGCTACCACGTCCTTAGAACTGAGGTACACTCTGTCTATCTGCAAGAACTCAGTTACTCCAAGTGAGAAGAGGAGAACGGTTGAGCATATACGGCGGAAGATTGATCGCTCCATTCATAGTATTTTGTTATCTATCAAGAGGAAGCCCCTGGAGGATAGAGAGTCGCAGCTTGCTATTTGGTATTACTTGACACATGAGATTCGGAGATAGCCTAATGTGATGTTATTTTGGAAACATTACCACTTGCTCATGGGTTTCATAATCTTTTGTAAAGAAAAAAATGTTTGGGTTTTGTAACTCTTTTGATATAATAAAATCACCTTCAAACCAAAAAAAGGAACTCAGTTACTCACCCAATATTGTCAGCCCATCTCAATGAATAAGCGATGCTGATCCATATGACTTCTAAATTCTACATAGTGAAACAACATAGTCCATGTTATTATTACCTCAGATTCGAAGGTTAATGCATCCCCTTGTTCTGTAAACCGCTCCTTTTCGAGTAAGTTGTCAAGATAGTCAAGAGTTTCCAGCCCTTCAATCCGAACTTCGCTGTGAAACCAAAAAAGAACCTCGGGTTCTAAAGACTGATCGTGAATTTAACACGGTTTGACAGATATGAGATGTATAGTAAGAAACCATGGTCTTTACCTTATATCAGATATGGAGAAGTATGTGTGGTATGCGATGGAAAAGCTAAAAGGCTTGGAATTAATATTTCTGACTCGAGATAGCAGCGTTAGGTTCCCATCCGATGTCAGTGAAACCCTCAGGTGAAACTCAAAACTGAAACAAGACCAAAATCATTGGCATGCTAAATGACATCTGAACAATCAACAAATCAAAATAACTTGATGGAAAATCCCACCTGTGAGGCCAAATCCTCAAATCTTCATCGGATGGCTTAAGAACCAAATCAACATAGGCTTTCTCCGTTGGATCAAAGGAGGGTAGAGGAGGCGGATCATTTTCCACGACCCAAATCTTATTCCTTGCAAACCCATGTTGCTCGAGTGATCCTCGAGTTCCAAACTTTTTTCGTACAAAAATAATTAGAACCCAGATACTAAATCCAAAATTCATGCAGAAGTTTGTAATATATCCACATGAGGTTTGAATGTACCTGAGGAAAGCATATAGGGATTCCACCTCGTACTGGATGCGGTGGCTTAAGGACAGTCTGAAACAATAGAATTATTCTGTTTCATAAAATTCTGGAAAATGGTTTACATTAAATTGGAGGAATGTCAAAACCCGAAATGATATGTACCTTAGAGCTCGTGAACAAAAGTTCATCACCACGCTCATTCTTCCAAGAAAGAACTTGAGCGCCATGTAAGCTTATCTGAACAAAGCATCAGCCCAACAAAACATTCAGCTATCGACTTCTAAACCGATCAATTATCCAGCATAAGTCAAGAGTCTGCATATTTATGTTGGAAAAGAAACTAGATCCAGAAACTATCTTGTTCCCCTTTCGAGAGAGATTCAAGAATCAAAACCTAAATCTTAGACCGCTTTAACACTATTAACAGAGACACTGATACTGCCATGAAAAGATCACGATGAAAAGCTTGTAAGGTATCACTTTCCAAGAACTGCAATTCCAAGATTTCTCCGAAGGCCAAGCCTAACATGAAAATTTGACCACTTCCACAACTTAGGTAAGCTTTTCAGTGATCAAACCAAGCTCTAAGGGGATCAATTCTGGTTTCTCACAAGATCATGATCCTAAGAATAGTAATCTGATTATCCATCTGATCTCGAGATTTCCTACTAACACAATCTCATGAAACAGAGGAAAAACCAAACTTGTAGGCCAATCAAATGAACAAGACCCCACACCATGAACCACAACAAAGCTGTTGGTTTGAGCAACCAAGATCCGGATCGTCAATCCTTGATCCATTCTTAGATTAGGAAATTGGGTTCTGAATATTATGTCGGAGGATCATCACGTTCACATCCTTATATACTGAACCAAAAAAACATACGAGATTCAGCAGAGACAAAAGATCTAAACCCTTAGTGCAGGAGAATCTAAGATTTCCAGTTCTTGACTAGAAAAGTTGATTCCGAATCTTTGATCGAGAAAAATTACGTTTTCTTCACACTGCCAATACCAACATGAGAGATCCGGTGGAGGAATAACATCGAACAGGTGGTGTACGAGGAATCGAGGATCTAAGGATATTAAAAAACCCGAGAATCAGATTCGAAATAAAAAATCTAAGAACATCTACGATTTTTCTTGTACACAGATATGAACTTCATTCCCTCTAAAACCCAGAAAAAAGTAGGTGGGGAGAAGATTTCCTCACCTTTACTGAAGCCCCTTTGGAATTCCGAAGCAGAATCTGATCGATTCCATTCTTATCCTTGGCAAAGTCAACAATTGGTCTGTGATCATCAGCAACGGCTCCGAATGATTCCATAGTGAATGAACGAAACGATCCAGCATATACTTATATATGTATGTTACCAGAAGAGAAAGGGAAAGGGAATG
>NW_010965372.1:8267055-8290498 GCF_000463585.1 Tarenaya hassleriana | reverse complement strand
GGGAAAGAGAATGCTGTTTTCCCTCTTTTTCTCGCCTTTTCTCTCTATCCAAACAGAGGAGAGAGTTTCCACGATTTTAAATCCAGAAAAGAGGCAGAGAAATCACGAAAAAAGAGTTCGATAGCACGGAAACTTTCTAATGAATCCAATAAGAAACCCCCCAAAAAATTTTCTTGTGGATTGAAACTGAAACCCCAACCACCAGTTCAACTGCTAAGTCCTTTTCCTCACCGATAGAGCTGCAAAAATGTCCAAAGAGCACAACAAGAAACACGACGCAAACACACGCGAGGCTGAAACTGAAACGGAAGACCCTGGAAAATCACTCCAAACGCACTTTTTTCCGGGAAAGTGACACCTATTTTACCGGGAAAACGATCAACACACCCAGAAGCTATCCGCGGAAACACGTTGGGATCTAAACGTATTAACAAATACCCAGATGAATTAGCGTCTCGAAAACACAACGTGGAACCGAAAAAGAGAGAAAAAAAAATATTTTTTCTTGGGAGAAGAATCCAATGCTAGCGCATGGAGTTGTGCAAGGACAGGAGGAAGAAATAGGTCAGAAAAAGGGCTCGCTTTTGGAAGAAAAGATCACGACTTTGAATTTGTGAAGATAGATTATTATTATTATTATTATTAAAGCAAATTAATATATTATGAATGGATTAATGAAAATAATTTTTAAAATTTTACTCTCTTATAAAGGTAATATTTGTACTAGTTTTTTAGTTTTGCATCATATTATTTGATCCAGTTTTTCATCTCAAATAGATTAAAATATTGAAGTAAAAAATTAACCATTATATTTACCAATAAAAAATATATAAAAAATTAAAATTTCAGTTTTGATATAGTTTGGATGTATTCTATACTTTTCAACTGAATTATTCAAATAAAATTTCAACGTGTTTGCTTAATTGGCTTTAAAATTTTGGGAAAATATATTTAATAATATCCATTTGAGCGTGATAAATTATTAGAACAAAGTTATTCTTATGTAGATCTTAAACATTTTTTATCAGCTTAGTAATAAGGTAATTAAATTAGTTAGACCCGAAAAGAGCTTACAGCTGGCCATGACGAACGGTGTCGGGGACATGCCACCATGATTAACTGAATTAACTACCTATCCAATAATGGAGGGAATACTTAAATTAATTTTGCTTAAATTTATAAAATTAAATATTTTCTATACCCGTTAAGATTCCATATTGTTTTCTTTTCGGTATAAATACTCGACATTTTATAAAATCAATGTTTTTTCGTTGCATCACTCCGAATATTGACACTCACATAGATATATAATCCATATAAAATTAATGAATTAGTTTTAAATATTTAAATTTATCCATATAAAAATTCATTAAAATTTATATTAATTTATTGTATTCATTGTATTGCTAGTGTTTCATATTATGTATATATATATATATATATATGTGTGTGTGTGTGAATAATAAATGATATTCAAAGTCAATAAAATTTTTTTGTAATAAAAAGCAATAAACCATATAAACGTACCGTTTGAATTATTTACGGTGTTTTGCTACATATAACGCAATCGTATTTTCAATGTTATAATTATTATTCGTATTATCATCATATCATTTTATTGTCTTTTTATGCCGACCATATTTTTTCTTTATTATCCAATTACGTCCCCCGTGAGACGATGAGACATCCACATGGCATTGTATTGTTTTCTTTATTTATTATTATATCTATATTTATTTATTTTCCAAATTTTGTTCACGCAATAGCGTATGATTGCGTTAGGTTTATTGTTCTGTTTTTTCCCTTGATTTTTTTCATAAATATTTACAATACAAACGTGTGATTTTTTAATTTTTATCACTATTTTTTTTAAATTTATTGTTTTCCATGTTTTTCTCTTATTTCAATATATCTTACAGAATGTTTAGAATGAATATTTTTCTATTATATATTTATGGAATGGAAATTATAATTTATACCCTTTAGCTTTTTCAAAGAGTGGATGGATGAAAGGTGATGAATTTGATAAAAATATAAATATGTCTATAATTTGAAGTCTGTATATATATATTTTTTGTATCTTATTTAAAAATATATAAATAAAATTAACGTAAACAGAATAATCGTTTGACTTAATGAACGGTCCCAAAAGAAAAAAAGGGGGCATAAATAAAGGCTTGGCAACATTCTTTGATTTCGGGCCTTGTGGTCTTGGACATTGCCTTTAAAATTGTGAAAGGTCATATGCTAATCCTTTTGAACAAACGTTAAATACTATGTACAATTTTTTTTTTTGTATATCTTTTTTCCAATTTGGACATACCTGCCCATTTTAAATATTGAAAATAATATTTATATACATATATTAAAAATGGGCCATTCTTGCTAGATTGGGCCTCAGGTTCTCTTTTACTTCGAGGACAAGGGCTTGAGGCTTTGATAACGTTGAGGGCCCACTTAAAAGTCCTTGTCTTTTAGACGCTTTGACGTTTTTCTCATTCTTTAAACAACTGTGTCCCGTTTTTGAACTCTGCGAACGACTTGAAATTACATCTCTGTCGAGACTAAATCCCATCCACCTCCCCTCCGACTCACCTGTCATCCTTCTGTCATCGAGATCTCTCTGTCTGCGTTACGACGAGAAATCTCTGCAGTCTCCCGCAAGTTAACGACGGTCGAATATCCCGGTGAAGATGAACGACGCCGATGTCTCGAGTCAGATCCAGCAGATGGTGAGGTTCATTCGCCAAGAGGCGGAGGAGAAGGCCAACGAGATCTCCGTCTCCGCTGAAGAAGTACGATCTCTTAGCCCTGTTCCATTTTTTCGATCTTCGGTTTCTATGAATTTCAATTGGTTTGTTGTTTCATTTTGTTGTGTCGATCTGTGAAGATTATATTTTTTTTGGTGTTGCGGAGACAGTAGCGCAATTTTCTGATTCCAATCGATCCGGATATTTTGAATCGACGCAGGAATTCAACATCGAGAAGCTCCAATTGTTTGAGGCGGAGAAGAAGAAGATCAGGCAGGAGTTCGAGAAGAAGGAGAAGCAGGTCGAAGTCCGCAAGAAGATGTGAGTTCAGTTGATTAACCGATCGATCTGTTTTGTGAAACAGTATTTGGCCCTTCAATCATTATTTAAGTTGGATCATTTTCTGGAGCAAAATATGTCTGACACTGAAATTGAGAAGTGTTACAGCCGTAGGCTCGTGGTTTAGATCCGCAGTGTTCACTTGATTTGAGCTAAATCTGTTGAGTTTAATCTGGTAGATACACTATTGATAACAGTTCTAGCACTCTACGTCTAAATCTTTCTAGTTGACAAGTAGTCATATCTTATATGATTTTTTTTTTGTTTACTGGGTTCTTCTGAATCTCTATATTGAAATGTTTGTAAAAACTGGGAAGCGTCATACGGTTTTCGGGGTCTCTTATCCTGATCTCCTAGCTGAATATGTGTCTTTTTCTTTGGCTTTTGATTGTGAAGACAGTAATCACTTTCTTTTAGCATCCAAATGTAAAGTTGAGATATTGTGTGATTTTGTTATTCCATTTAGAAGCACCTCAGTGTCTCAATTTTGGATGAATAACTGTATCATACTTGTTTGTTCAGTGAGTACTCTATGCAGCTGAATGCCTCCAGGATTAAAGTTCTTCAAGCACAAGATGATATAGTCAATGCCATGAAAGATAATGCATCGGAGGAGCTTCTGAATGTCAACAGTGATGATGATGCATACACACAACTTCTCAAAGATCTGATTGTTCAGGTCCGTAAACTCGAACAAAGTAGTGAGGGCCTCATTGTTGATGCTATCAAATGTTATTCAATATCAAAAGCCTGATGTTTCTTGTATATAATAACCTACTGGCATTTTGTGAAGCTGCTTATGTCTCGAGGATTGTAGATGTTATCTTTGGTTTGATGTTATTCTATTTCTTTTAATATATGATTCGTTGGGTTCTTCTGTGCTAGAGTCATTTCTCCTTTCCCAGAAGCTTTTGTGGTCTTAAAATATTTGGTATTATATTGTTGCAGTGTTTGCTTCGGTTGAAAGAACCTTCTGTCTTGTTGCGTTGTCGTGAAGAAGACTTGAGCTTAGTCGAGTCCATCCTCGATGATGCGAAGGAGGAATACATTGCTAAAGCCAATGTTCATGCTCCAGAGATCATTGTAGACAACCAAGTGTACCTTCCACCTCCTCCTAAGCACCAGGACGCTCTTGGTCTCTACTGGTAATATCTCTTTCTCCTTGTTGATGTACACATTCAGCAAGAATCACAACCTTCAAAACCCGTATAACAGAAAAGGAATAGAAATAGAAAAACTTGAATGATTTTAATAGAACTGATTTTGTTTGAAAAATTAGGTATTTGCATGATGGGTTTTCTTTATGTTATTGCATAAATGTAACTGCAATAAAGTTGTCTATTGTAACACATAGATGGTACTGATAAAGTTATGTATGGTGACAATTTTTTGCAGCTCTGGGGGAGTTGTATTGGCATCTCGTGATGGGAAAATCGTGTGCGAGAACACACTTGACGCCCGTTTGGATGTAGCCTTCCGTAAGAAACTTCCGGAGGTTAGTATCTATTTCCGGATCAGAACAGTTTCTTTCATCATTTGCAAAAACAACCATCGCCTCTATTGTTCATTAGCCATATCTATGTCAGGTGAATTGATAAGAGTTGCTAATTGCCTTTGCAGATCCGTAAGTCGTTGTTCGGCCAAGTTGCTGCCTACTGAGGCAAACCCGGCTCAAATCCGGTTAGGGTTTTTTCCGGTCATCCCCTCGCTTTTCACAAACACAAACCGGAAGCCCAAATCAGAGTCTCTGTCCGATCATTCACCGTGTTGGAGTTACCTTAACCTAATATGATTCATCCGCATTCGGGAAATCTTTCTTTCTTTCTTTGCTGGGTATCTAATGCTCGGGGAACAATACCTTAAACTCTTCAGTCGCTCTTTGATTCGTTTCTCGGTACATTATTTCATGGCTTGTGGATGTTATGGGGAGTGGGTATAGAAAATGAATAAATGAATGGAAAACTTTGTCTAAACAAATCTTTACTTTTGTCTTTTTTATTTAAGGATTCATCTAATCTCTTTTGAACAGTTCATACAATTATAGACAGTCTTTCCAAAAGATGAATTGCTTTATTACTTTCACAAAATAACATAGATATCTATCTTGTTTGAGACTAAATTATTCAAGATTTTTTTTCTCAATTACATTTTTTTTATAAATTTTAAATACCGAAATAATATCAAGTTTCAATGATAGAAAATGACAATGTGATGTATTTTTACAACTTCAATAGCCATGTTCGTATCGAGACCCGAGAGAATAGGAGTTTAGGACCAGACATCGCATACAAGGGCTGGACAAAATAACCGAACCCGAATAATCGAACCGAACCCGATCGATAAATATCCGAACCAAACCGAACCGATTAAAATAATATACCCGATTGGATATGAATATTGCAAATCCGAAATACCCGAACCCGAAATAACCGGACCCGAAATAACCGTAAATCGAATAAACCAAACTCGAATTAACCATAACCGAAAATATCAATTTATTCATGTATATATCATCAATTAATATGTAATATATTCTAAATCTAATTAGAAAAAATAGTATAATGATATTGTTTTAAAATCATAGTATATAAAAAAAATGAAATAAGCATGTGTTTTAATGTTGTTTTTGTTATTTTTATAAGGTAATTGTTTGAATTTTTTTATCGTTTTTTTGTTTGGATAAACCAAACCGAACCCGATCCGAACCAAACCGAACTCGAATCCGAACCGATTAAAATAATATACCCGATTGGATATAAATATTTCAAACCCGAAATACCCGAATCCGAAATAACCGAACCCGATTAAACCGAACCCGACCGATCGACCGGCTGGACCAGACCGTTTTTGATAAAAATAGGAGTTTAGGGTAAAAAACATAAAATTAAAGAAGTATTGGGGAACTGAATTTAACAAACTCGGGAGTAATTACCTCCGCTGCGTTCCGGCCCGAAGGTAGTTTTGTCTTCTTTTACATCAGGAGCAGCTTTGTTATACGTTCTTGCAGAGATTGACGAAGGAAACCTAAAATTTATTGTCCTGAGAAATCAAATCAGCAATCTTTTTCGCATCTCGCGAAGAACCCATGATTTTTTTCCTGCAATCTCCTTGACCCATTCCATTTTTTTCGTGTTCCAACACTAACGCGACGAACGGGCCCCTTTTCTCTGAGTTAGTCTCTCTCTTTCTCTCACCCATTCTCTAAGAAAATTTTCCTGTTTGTTTACGTGATATTTTGGAGATTATGTGTTGAAAGGCAGGGATTGGATACTGGTGGATCGCAGTTTTATTTTCGGAACAATCAGGGGTTTAGGGTTTTAGAGTGTTATTCTTTTGTCTATTGATTTTGTTCTCTGATGGCTGTTTTTGAAATTCAATCCCCAAATCGAATGACGCCCTTTTTCCTTTTTATGTAACACGCAGAGATTGATACTTCACAGATATATGAATGGCCTGGAGACAGATCGGGAAGAAGGTAAGCGTCCTACTCACCATTCTTCCCCGGCGAATTCTGTCGAAATTGCCTTTGTTTTCTTGTCTTAAGGAATTTGCGAAAAGGTTGTAGCTTCTATGTCATGCAGGCGTTTTGTATATTGACTAATTTCATCTGCTCTCGTTGTTAAACCTGTTGATCTTTTCCTGTTTTATCCTTTTGGATATGTCTTTGTCGCCACTCTTGTTATTTCATATACTGAGTCTCTCAGGTTGGTTCAGAGCCATTCTTGATCCGCCTGTTATTTAGTTTCAAAGTCTCTCAGATGTTCTTCCTCTAGAATTAAGTCTGCATTTTGGATGAATTTGATTTTTGGTTTTGCTAAGTATTGATCAACTGTTGTTGGATTCTTAAGTTTTTATTGGTGCAACAGTTTGTTATAACTAAGGAGGAAGTCGGGTTTTCTCCATTCTTGATTGACATCTTTCTTGTTTCTTCATTTACCTAAGTACCTTTGGTTAATGACGAAATCTTCAAATATTTGTTGTTTCACTCCTCCATTATTCAGCTCTGGGAATTCGGTTTAGGCCTTTAACCTCCGAATCATTTAGCTCTGTTTTCCGCTTTGTTTTGTGGTGAATTTTTAGCTGAATTGATTTGGATTTAGCATGAGCAGGTCGGGCCAGGTTGGGTTATTAGGATTCGTATCGATGACAATAACTTTTTTGCCCGAGTTTTCTCTGCTTTCAATGGGTTGACAGTATCATTTTTCCTCTGAAAACTCAATTCCATGCAAATGTTTACCATTTTCCCCAGGGCATCCATTCCTCTGTTAACAGAGGTTCCATTCTTACACGAGTAGCATCTACCGAGACACAGATCACCTCGTGTGTTTCAAGAGGCACTTCTGAATCAGTCGATGTTTCGTCAGCTCGGTACATTAATGGTAATCTTAAAAAGGTGTTTGTGCTATATATAGACTATATTTCTTGTGACCTGATTAGCTCTGAAACTGCAATTTTCTGCCTTCCTTTCCTGGATTTAGGATTCAGGTTTAGCTCGTTATCGAGCTGCTCTTCTGGTCAAAACTCTTTTCCAACAGAAACATCCTCAAGGTAAGTTGTTCTAATTTCTTCACTTTCTTGTTCGTTTCATCCATGAGATGTTCATTTGAATCCTAAGTTTCAAAGTTTGTTATGTCTCAATTTGGTATTTACATTTTACTGTACTGAAAGGTAAGATTTTGATCTTGTAAATTCAAAGTATTCGTCTTTTTTTTTGTTCGTCTGCCTGGTTATAGTTCAAACCCATTTCTGAATCTTGATCAGGCATTTTCACGCGACCCGAGAAACTTTAGCCAATAGAAGTCATGCTGATATGTTGAATCAGCGTGCCCGGAAGAAAATTCATCTGAAAAACAAAGGAAAATTTTCGAGACGGGAAAAGAAGTCTGATCAGCCACCGGTTGAAGGTGTCTACGTGCCGCCTAAGCTTAAAAGATCAGCCAAAGGCTTACCGGACAAGACAATCGACATTTTCGAAGGCATAACACTACTCGAGCTCGCCAAGCGTACCGGTGAATCGGTCTCTACTCTGCAGAGTATTCTTGTCAATGTCGGAGAAAACTTTAACTCGGAATTCGATACCCTAAGTATCGATGTCGCCGAGCTCATTGCAATGGTAGGTAACAATGTTTCTGAAAACAGTTATCTGAACCTTGCAAACACTCAATATACACAATTTCTACTAGTGGTGGCCATTTCAGGTTTCGGTTCGGTTATATTCGAGTTTGTTTGTTTCAGTTTAGTTATGCTTCGGTTTTTGTTGATAAAAATATTCATCCTTCAAAAAGAATTTCGGTGTTTTCAGTTATTTTTTATTCAATTCAGTTCAGATTCGATTTTTTGGTTTTAAAGAAATACCCATTCGAGTTTTATATTGGATAGCTTTGATTATTCGGTTATTAATCAAATTAGCCACCCCTAATTTCTTTTTGTGTTTTTTACTGCTTCCTCTGTTTTTCTTTCTCTTATCAGGAAGTCCAGGCCAATGTTAGGAGGCAACACTCTACCGAAGGAGCGGAAGTTCTCCCGAGACCCCCGGTTGTAACTGTCATGGGCCACGTCGATCACGGGAAAACCTCCTTGTTAGATGCATTGCGTGAAACCTCGGTAGCAGCCCGAGAAGCTGGGGGAATCACCCAACACGTTGGTGCTTTCGTCGTGGGCATGTCCAAAGGCGCTTGCATCACGTTCCTTGACACTCCCGGCCATGCTGCTTTCAGCGCGATGCGTGCTCGGGGAGCCGCCGTCACCGATATCGTCGTCCTGGTCGTTGCCGCTGATGACGGGGTGATGCCTCAGACGCTCGAGGCCATAGCACACGCTAGAACCGCGAATGTCCCGATCGTCGTCGCAGTAAACAAGTGTGATAAACCCGGAGCAAATCCCGAGAGAGTCAAGGTTCAGCTCGCCTCGGAGGGGTTACAGTTAGAGGACGTGGGGGGAGACATTCAGGTTGTCGAGGTTTCGGCGATCCAGAAAACAGGTTTAGAGACGTTGGAGGAAGCGTTACTTCTCCAAGCCGATGTGATGAACCTAACCGCGAGAGTGGACGGGCCAGCCCAAGCGTACGTGGTCGAGGCTAGGATAGACAAAGGGCGTGGTCCGTTGGCCACGGCGATAGTAAAGGCCGGGACTTTGGTGTGCGGTCAGCACGTAGTCGTGGGGTCCCAGTGGGGAAAAATCCGGATTTTAAGAGACATGGTTGGGAAACTAACCGACAAGGCAACACCCGCTATGCCCGTCGAGATCGAAGGGCTGAAGGGTCTCCCTATGGCCGGCGACGATATCATCGTCGTCGAATCCGAGGAACGTGCTAGGATGCTTAGTGAAGGGCGGAAGAGAAAGTTCGAGAAAGATAGGCTGAGGAAGGCGATCGAGGAGAGAGCAGAGGAAGCCGAGACGACGGGGGAACCCGGAGAAGTGATCGATAGGATCGAATTGCCAGTAGTGGTGAAAGCCGACGTGCAAGGCACAGCTCAGGCAGTGGCAGATGCCTTAAGAACCCTAAATAGCCCTCAGGTGCGTAAAAATTTGTCCATTGTTACTGTTTCACGTGGTTATTATTATCCATTCCTGTCTGAATAATTTTGCTTCTTTCGGACAGGTTCTTGTGAATGTTGTTCATACCAGTGTTGGCGCGATATCGCAGTCTGACGTGGATTTTGCGCAAGCCTGCGGTGCGTGTATCGTCGGTTTTAACGTTAAGAGTCCGAGCTCTGTCACTCTTGCCGCGGCCAAAGCCACCGTCAAGGTACCCCGTTCTATCTATTATACCAAACTTTCTTCGAGTAACCGAGAATACGAAGGCTGGATCATATGGTCTCTTTGTGTTCATGGAGACGTGTTTCGTGTGTTCGTCGGTGAAAATGTGTTGTCGGAAAACCCGCATCGTTCACAAATTATGAAATCTTCCGTGAAAACGCGGAACTGGTTGAGAAGTTGTAACTAAATAGAGGTTATTACTCCGGATAACACCAATCTGATCCATTTGCGGGTTACGAATCGATTTTAATGGTAAAAATGTTGAATTTTCAGAGAAAACGTCAGTTTTTCGGTTACTTTACATTCGGTTCGGGTTCCTTTTTTGGTTGTAGAAAAATTATACACATTTGGTTTTTATATCGGGATCGGTTTGGTTATGGTTATGTGTTATTCGGTTTGGATCCGATCGGTTTATGCGTAACCGAACCCAATTCCCACCTCTACTTGTAACTATGTAGGGATTGTTATTCTCAGGTGTGTATACCGAGTTTTTTATACGGTGGTGATCTGACTCGTGAGTTTCCGTTGATTTCTGTCTTTAGACGTTCCATCACCGCGTGATATACCATCTTCTGGAAGACGTCGGGAACTTGATCGTGGAGAAGGCCCCGGGTGTCGCCGAGACGCAGGTGGTCGGGGAAGCCGAGGTGCTCAACTTATTCAAGATCACGGGGAAGAGCAAAACGAAAGGAGAGGAAGTGAATATCGCGGGTTGCCGAGTGACCGACGGGCGAGTCACCCGAGCGGCTACCATGAGGATTATGAGGAGCGGGGACGTGATATTTGAGGGCCCGTGCTCTTCGCTGAAACGGGAGAAACAGGACGTGGATCAGGTTGGGAAGGGGAACGAGTGCGGGCTCGTGATCGGGGAGTGGAACGATTTCAGGGTCGGGGACGTGATCCAGTGCTTGGAGCCAGTGATCAGGAAACCCAAGTTCATTTCTTCCGAGAGCGGAGCTGTGAGGATTGAGTGCTGAAGAAATGGAAAACCCTAATAAAACCCCTAATTTTTGCCACCGTTTATGAACTTATTAACAGGATTTTTTTTTATAGATCTATTTCTTATTTATGGGGAAGGAGAAGAGCGAGCCATCTTGTTGACATTTTTTTTTTCTGAGGCAACACTTGTGAGAAATCCTGCAATTTTGCATGTTGAATTTAGGACTATTATGAGTATCCGAACATATTGTCTCGGATATCTGCAATCAGGGGTGGGCGATTCTTCATAATCGAACCATATCGGGGTTATTTGTCTGTTTGTTTTAAAAAATTATAGATATAAATTTATATAAAATTATTATATATTTTGTAAATTTAAATTATAGTATTGCATAGTTATATATATAAGAGAAGTGAATAAATGAAAGAATATAAATATTATTACAGTGGAAAAAAAGATTTTATTAGATATGTATGTTGTTATCTACTGTTAATTTCGTATTATATGTGTTGTTATTTTTAAGATTTATTGCACATTATAGTGTGTAATGAAGTGTTTTTTATATTCTTAAATTTTGTTTATAAAATAAGTTTAAAAAATAAATATCACATTTTTATGTTGCAATTGTTTTGATAAAATTTATAATCTTAATATCTATTAAAATTGAATTATGTACTTGATACATAATGAAAATATTATAATTCAAAAGCACTATTGAGATTATAATTTATGCCAGTTTATTAAAATGTGATTACATTTTGTATCCTTTTACTCAACAAAAATTTTAGTTTCGTTTTCGATTTTATCAAAAATAATAATTTTTACTCTACGGCTGAAGAAGGTTAACTAATACATATCGTAAGCCAAATATTTTATAAAATCGTATATTTATAAAGAATCAAAGAAATAAAGAAATATCATGTATAAGGTCGATATCAATGATTTGTTCTGAGTATGAATATTATATTTTTTTTTATTTTTTATTAAATTTAGTTCATCGAGGTCACAAATAAATTTTAAATATAAGTATAATCAAATAAAAATTCCAATAACATATAAAAATGAGATCAAAATATATTTTTGTGATACAAGAAAGATGAGTTTATTTTATTTTTTCTAATTAAATAATAAGTCCGATTTTTAAAAAACTTTTAAAATTTCTTAAAAATACATGAGTTTTCTAAATTTTTTAATAAAACACTGTTATTTTCTAAAAAATTTGGTGACATATCATTGATATAGAGAAAAATATCAAATAATTATTGTCCTATAGAAAAATCTCGATTATTAAATAATAAAAATATAATATATATACAAATATATTCATAAAATATAAAATACATAAATATATACATATATACATAAATATATATATATATATATATATATACATTGGTTTACCAAATTGATGACATGACTAAGGGGGTGACGGTTTCCACCGATATTACCCCAAACGAAGAGATTGCGATTTCTGACGATTGGTGGCAGTTGATAAACTGATTGATAAACCCGCAGCGAAAGCAATTGCAACCAAACTTCAAAAATCAAAACGCTGCTTCTGACCTGCGATTTGGTGGCGTTTCAATACGTTTATAGAAAAAGACTAAAATACCATTGGTAAAAATAAAATGAAACTCTAACTCTCTTTTTCTTTCTATCCTTCTCTCTCGTGGTTTCGACATTGCCTTCTGTGTATCACGATTTGTCTTTCTTCCTCAGATCACTAGGGTTCACCGGAGTTTGTCATTTCCATCGTTTCTAGGTATGACTCTGTTTTGTTTTGATCCCTTTTTTCCTTATGTTTCTTCTTTTGGATTTGTTTAGATCTTGGGTATATCCATCCACTGGCTATGTTTTTATTTGCGATAACAGTTCGTGGGTTGTTGTTATGATTCTCCAGAAGGAAGCTAGCGATTGAGAGTTTTGGATTGTATACTTCACCAAAGAAAAATTCCTGAATTTTTTGTGAATATGATTTGTGTTGGTATTTTGTTGTGAACAAAGAATATCATTAAATTATATTATAAGTTGTCTTATTGAACACTGATCATCTATCTTCCGTTGACAATCGATCGCTTGTCATAGGCTAGAGGGACTTTGCGCTAGGACTTGGACAATATCTATTCAGTTGGAGTAAATATTATATATGAGACCAGATGCAAATGCATGCAGCAAATCGTCGGAGGTATCCTCAGTGTTTTTGAAATAGAGAGAGATAATGTCTTTTCTTTGATACTACCCTAGCACTTGTTCAGGGGCCTTGACTAAGCACTCTTGGAAACACACCCAACACTTCCTGTCAGCATCACATGTCTGAACAATGGAATATATGGCAACACATATAAGTTTTATCCAAGCAAATGAATCGACAATTACAGTTTAAATGACATGAGACGACACCTCAAAATCATCCATCAGGGATTTCATCTTGTCATTGACTACTCTCTTCGATACCAGGGATTCACCCAAATTTATCACTTCATATTCTTGCCATAGACTCCTACATGTCACCGCAAAAAAACATATGAACATTGAATTGAATAACAAATGCTCTACTTAGTGCATACAGAGTACAGACCATGCATGCATCTGGCTATTAGAAATCGAGATTGTGAACAATTGTATAAATGATCGGACAGTATCTACATACAGATGTGATACCATTGAGTATCTTATTTTACAGAGAAATCCCTGAGAAATAAAAAATACAATAATGCCATTATTGACAGGATTTGAGCTAGACGTGTCGATAATAATGCTCAGCTGTTGACATTCACTTTTGTGATCCGAACGCCAATGCAAATGCAAAGTCTGCAAGTGTGAAATAAGTATAGGGGAGTTGGAGATTGAATTTAAGTAGAAGAAAAGAAACACCTTTTAAAAGAAAACATATTCAGCCAAATTGATTTTTGGAGCTGTTTCTACATATATTTTGTCGGGCTTTACTTCATTCTGACCCCTTTGAACCAATCGAAGGAGCCTTGGGGAGGAATCTTAACCTTTGTGGGAAAATCGGGTCAACTATTTGCAAGATTTACCCCTGTTTTATGAGAAGATAGATGGTGAAACCGTTCATTCCCTTTAACAAAAAAGAAACCGTTCATTACATCGACTTCATTACATCGACTTTTGAGCAATCTTATTAAATATCATATAAGATACGAATAATTAGAAATCAATCAATAAATATGCTTAGTAGTGGGGTAACAGATATGACTTCTACAAGTCTTGCCCGTTTTTAATTTTTTTTTATTCATGCAAGTGCATGTAATGCCCATATTGAAGTTATATATATATATATAATATTAATATATATATATACCAACAATAAAGTTGATCACGCTGATAATTTTTCACATCCCGAACATCCACACAAAAAAATCCATACATTCTATATTGTTTTTTTCCTATATTTTAAATTTATAATAAGTTTTACATACAAACCAAATCAAATAAATATCTCACTAATATATAGAACTAATGCCCAAATATTATTTTATATAATAAAGAAAAAAAATTTAGTATACTTATCATGAAATCTATATTTTAATAATATATAAAAGTATTACATAATAAATATGAGGGTTTTGAATTATAATAATGGTTTGATGTTTTTTGTGATTCTCCACATCAAGTAATTTATAATAAATTTTTAAATGTAGAAGTTAATGCTAATCTAATTGATTGTTCATGTTTTATCAACCAATCCAAATCTAGTCGAGGACCTGCAATTTTAAGGAGACATTAGATGTGTTGTATGGTTAAATATTTTTTTATCAAGACAGATCGTATATCCACCATTACTTGTATATCTAGAACTTTCAAACCTAACACAACATACTTCCAGTAATGCAAATTCAAATAAGGTTTCTAAAGATAATTTCAAACATGAAAATCATAATTAGGTTATCTTTAATCGTTTCTCCAATTGCAAACGGCATGTAAACAACTCAACCGGGGTGGATGGCACGACATAGCTCTTTAGTACTTGGCCCGAATCTCCCAACATATACGTCTAGTGTATGCTAATTTAGAATAAAATATTTTGAAGAACCATAATAATATAACATCATATGATTATTCCATATTCGATTGAATTTAGTAAAAAAATAATATGGAATATTTATTTGTTAAAAAGAAAATGTGTTTTTTATTAGTTTTTATTGTAATATAATATTTTTAATATAAAAGCAAATTATTTATTAATACCATCTTTTACTATTTATCAATACGCGACGGTGATTACAATGATATATCAACTCAAACTGTTAAAACCAATATATATATATATATAAATATATATATATATCATATGAACAACGTATACATATATATTTAGACGATGATAATGAAAGAGACAAACAGAGATTGAGAGAAAATGAACTAACTTTCGCCACCATAGCTTAGAGGCGGATGTGTCATCCTTAACGACACGCTTATCCTTAAGGAAGTGACCATTTTTTGCTCTGACCAATATAGCTAAAGCTCCGGTTGATGTAATGAATAATCATTTCTTGTATTTTATGGCCTGTGTGTATAGCTTTTCCGGCAATATGTATGTAGCACGTGCATGAATTTCAATGCATTGTGGCTCACTGCTATTGTCGGTGTCGACACGTGCACCACCTTCATCGCTAACTCTGATACCCTCGTCGGATCTCCCTTCACCACCATCGGCTCCTTCTCCCTCGTCATCGACACCATCGATGCATTGCATGGATGCAGATGGATCCACCAATACATATACACATACATATATGTGTGTAGTGTGATGATGATGATGATGTTACTTAACGGACCGCGACATCGTCATGACAGACATCCTTCTCCTCTTCCCTCTACTTCTCCATCGTTATCTTCGACGGTGCCGCTTTGTTATTAACTCAAACTACAACAAATCTAAGAGTCGGAGTAATGAACAAACATTTGTGGAACAACACTTCCTAAAATTGAGATTTATGTCTAGTCGACTAAAAACTTGCAATAAAAATGGCCATATATATAACCCATAAATATACCATGAATATGATCAAATAATGAATATGACGTTCTAATGACTATAATACGTGTGGTTTTTTATTTTCCCTTATTGGAGTACTAAATATTATTAATTTCTTCATTTACTCTAATTTATTCGTGTCAGTTTCTTTTTTATATAATAAATATCAATTAAATATTTTAATTACAATATTCTATTGAATTTAGTGACTAATAAACGTTTTGTAGTTTTCTTTTTCAAATTCTATTAAATATTACTAATTTTTTCAGTTACTCCAATTTATTCTATAGGAATATGATAATTTCTTTTTTTATATATAATAAATATCTATATAATAAATATAATGAAACAATATTCTATATAATAAATATCTATGTATATAATAAATTAATTTCACTTCTACTTTCTTTTACCATCGGTACTATGTTAAATTGTTAATAGGCAACAAAAAAAAAATTGAAGAGGTTTACCTCCACACTCTTTTTCCCAAACCATATACCTGTAAGTATTTCTTCTTTCTCCACTGTCGGGCAAAAATGTGGAATACGTAGCAGTCCCCACCATATTATCCCCTAATCATTCACAAGGCAGACCTGTAAAACGTAATACAAATATTTAAATAATACACAATCCTAAGCTAATAATCTAATTCTCCAAAGAGGGCATAAGCCCAGTAAGTAACTATGAATGTAAATACAAAACATAGTTTTATAGTCTCCTCAGATTTTCCATACAATCAATGCGGGGTATGGCACGTCTCACGTTCAAGTGAGTAACGTAAATGCAATTGAAATGTAATTTAAAATGGTAATAATGATCTTATTAAACACAAATTGAATTTTTCAATTTTCTCAAACGTTACTTTTTGTTAAAATTGAAACGTGACTTTTTTCACTAAATATCATAAAATTTTAAATTTACTCACCATTAATAACAATTTCATTTCTATATAATAAAATTCTTTTAGTTTTTTTAAGTATAATATTCTATTCGTATTTTCATTTTTCTTATCCATTCCTCAAGCTTTTTTGTAATATTTTATTTTGGTTTTTTAGATAAACTACCAAAATATCAAATAAATTTTAAATAGAAACGTGTCAAATACAAATAACTTTTTGTGTAATGATCTAATTAAATTTTTTGTTATTATATTTGTCACCTATTTTAAAAACAATAATATATAAAACTAAGGGTAAAACAGTTTTTTTTAATATAATAAATATGAGTTTTTCTTTTTATGTGATGATCTAATCGTATTTTTTGTTAAAATATTTATTAAATATAATAAAGATGAGTATTTATTTTTATGTAATCATGTAATTGCATTTTGTGTTAATATGGCATTCACCTATTTAAAAAATGATTTTTACGTACTAATGGACATTTTTATAACCAAATAAGAATTAATTGTCCAATAAAATATTACACCATCATAAGATTATTAACAAAACCCAATCAAAATTTAGAAAACTTCCACCTAGGATGCTTAGGTGGGCCAAAAAGATCACCAATCCAAGACCAAAATATTCGGAGGATTCTTCTGACCAATGAAAAATATATAATTGTCAGCAAAGTTGTTTCTTTTTTTTTCTCTTCAAATCCAAAGAATTCTTATTATTTTATACGTAGGTTATCAATTCTGCATTATAAAAAAAAGGACTCAAATCATTTTATCGACATGAGTGTTTTATATCGAAAAGGGTCTAACTATTTGAAAATCTTTTTTTGTATTAATTTTTTAATTAGACCTCACCAGAATCCTTTAAACTCCTTTATTAATATATATAGATTTCAATCATCCAAAATTTTCAAGCGGTTTAAATTTTTTAAAAACTAAATTTTCTGAAATCGAATCAAATTTAATTTAAAAAAATCCAAAAAAATTAAAATTTTTTAAATAAAAATTAAAACCGAAACTGTACCGAACCAAATATAATATAATAACCGATTGATATCTATTTTTATAAAACTGAAAAAAAACCAAACAATTTTCACTCTGAACCGTATATTGAAACGCCTACCTCTATCTGCAATACTCGCGAGTTTCTGTCATTTATCTCTTTTTGCTTTCTTTGGCATTTTCATCGTATTCTAAATCAAGGTTGACATAAAAAAAATCTAAGGGTTCGAGATGTCGAAATTGAAAAGTTTGTCACAAAAATTAGGATTAGTAAACGGTAATTTTAAAATATAGATATCTAAAATTTAGATGATGAAACCATTTATCAGATATGTAATGTATAAATATGATAGGAATATCTAAAAATCGGGTTTAAGATGGTACAGCGGCTGGCAATTAGAGTTTGTTTATTTAGTTAATAACTTAATCAATCCGAACCAAATAAACGAATAAGATATAAAACCAATTGATTATGATTTCTCTAAAAACGAATTCGAATCTGAATCGAATAAAAAAATAGTCAAAAATCCTAAATTCTTTTATAAAATAAATTTTTTATCATAAATGAATGGTTATATATTTTCTAAAACCGAATATAAACTAAATCCAAACCGAAATCCGAATAAACCATCTTTTAGGCAACTAAACCCCTTTTATACCCTTTGGCTAAACCAAATGCTCTGGTTGACGACTTCTGTGCAATAATATGAGTATCTTCAGAACAAAAAAATGGTTAAAAAGTGTGAGTATATGTGTATATATATACACACTTTGGTACCAACTGAATATTATATTTGAATATTTTGAACATCTAATATATGCAAAATTTAAATATCTAATAACATGAAAACAACTGTAGATTTTAAATCTCGAAATCCATAAACTATGGGTTTAAAATCGGAAAACCAAAATCACACGGATATATATATGTCCTTATAATTACAAATTTACAATTATCAGAAGAAAAACACAAGGGAAAAAAACAAAATATTAAAAAAAAACCCAAAAAAGGATCGGGAAGAAGAAGGCCCGCGACCGCGAGCGTTGGATCGGATTTCTTCGTCCTTTCACGTGACGATGATAAAAAACAAATGATCATCTTCAGCTCTCTTCCAGTTTCGATTCGGACTGATCTGCCCGCGAATCAATCTCCTTTTGTTGTCTCTGATCTCTGAGCGACGCCGCATCTTCCTCGCCGGCGGCGGCAACAATCATGGTATGTTATCCCCGGACACTTTCTTCCTCTGACTCCTTCGCTCGATCGCTGCGTGTTCGCTGGACATTCGTTTGGAGCCTTAAACCCTAGCTTCCGCATTGTTTCTCTCGAAATTAGTTGATGTGAAGAAAAATGTGACGGCAGAAATCTGAAATGATTATGCTGATGCCGTTATTATCCCGTCGAATTTACCTATATGCAGTCTCGGAATCCGGACGAATCCGAGATCCGATTGATTCATGGATTAAATGCTGGGGGTTTTGAATTTTGTTCTTTATTTGATTTCTTGAGATACGCTTTGTCTGAACTTATATCTTGATTTGCACGCTATGGCTTGCTTTCGATCTTCAAATTTATTTGATATGTGTTATTCTCTAATATGAAGTTATGATGTTTGAATGGATTATGAAGGCAAGGCACAACCTACGGATTTGTATACATCGTACCAATTCCTTTGTATATGTGTGGATATGGGTTGAGCTTGAAGCATTTGACTCGTCTCAGGCATGTTGTTAAAAAATGTGTTGTTTTATCTTCTTGAAGCAGGTTGAGAGGAGAAATAGGCGTAACCAGGCCCTACTTTTAGCATATCAGAGTTTTGGGCTTGTGTTTGGAGACTTGAGTATTTCTCCTCTTTATGTGTATAAATGTACGTTCTATGGAGGATTGAAAAGTTACCAAACGGAAGATACAATATTTGGAGCATTTTCTCTGATATTTTGGACCATAACTCTCCTCTCACTTATCAAGTATATGGTTTTTGTATTAAGCGCAGACGACAATGGTGAAGGTGAGAACACGTTGTCGGTAGTTTAGTTCACTCATTTATTTTTTGTCCTGTTACGTTACATGGATCAGAACTGCATCTGCTGGATTTATGTTGCAGGTGGAATTTTTGCCCTGTATGCCCTTCTCTGCAGACACGCAAGATTCTCTTTGCTTCCGAATCAGCAAGCGGCTGATGAAGAGATCTCTAACTACTATGGCCCTGGAGATGCAAATAGAAACTTGCCTGGTTCTGCCTTCAGAAGGCTTATAGAACGACGTAAAAGATCAAAAACAGCTTTGCTTGTCTTAGTCTTAGTAGGAACTTCGATGGTCATTACCATTGGTGTCCTCACACCTGCAATTTCGGGTAAAAGGACGCCCCCTCACTCTCAATTCTGCCTGGCCTTATAATATGTTACCATTTTGATATGTTCAAGTGAGCATCTAAAATTATCTCTCTTGCAGTCTCTTCATCCATTGATGGGCTTATAGCCAAAACAAGTATGAAACACAGTAAGCAACTTTTGCAGTCTCTCTGGCTTTTGTGTTACACATGTATCCGGCTTCAATCTGATCCTCTCTAACCAGAAATCAAGAAAATTCTCAGCTTATACATGAACATATTCAACACTATGATTTATGATTCTACACAAATGTCTTGCCTGCCCAGGTACCGTGGTCCTGATTGCATGCCTTCTGCTAGTTGGACTTTTTGTTCTGCAGCACCGTGGCACTAATAAAGTGGCCTTCTTATTTGCACCTATCATGATTTTATGGCTGTTGTCCATCGCAACGGTTGGTATGTACAATATCGTGACATGGAACCCCAGAGTATACCAAGCTTTGTCTCCTTATTATATCTATAAGTTCTTTAGAGACACGGGAAAAGATGGCTGGCTATCCCTTGGCGGCATTCTTTTATGCATCACAGGTAGTATTTAACCTCATCTGTAAAGTAGATTGAATTAATTTGTACTCTGGGCTTGGGCTCCCATTTCATCTCGGCTTTTATGAAATTTCAGGAACGGAGGCTATCTTTGCTGAACTTGGGCAATTTACTTCTGCATCGATAAGGGTATGCACAACAGCTTTTATATTTCTTAAAATCAGGCAGATTAAAGTTTGGATACAAGTGCATTCGTTAGCAGTACTTTAGAGGCTGAATCTTACAAATATAAGATGGCAATCTTTCCATAAGAACAAAAGTATAAGAAAATGAATTAGAAAAAGTAGCAAATGCTGTTTCAGCGTCTGAGGACTGCTGTAAGCATGAATGTATGCGATGTTTTGAAGCCGTTATTTTATTGAAACATCTCTGTTCTATTGAAGAGAAACATCCCTGTGTTCTACTTCACATAGTTTATTTGAGAAAAAAGAAAAAAAACCAACATTTTGCATTCTCATATGTTTTGTGCAGTTTGCTTTCTGTTGTGTTGTTTACCCGTGCCTGGTGCTTCAGTACATGGGTCAAGCAGCCTTTTTATCGAAGAATTTCTCGGATCTACATGTAAGCTTTTACGCCTCAATTCCAGGTAAGAATTTGGACTAGCTTTATTTTTTGTCTCGTTATTCTACTTCTCATCATGGATTCCACTATAGCATCTCAAAAATCATTTCAATTGCCCAAAAATAAATGAACTAAAACCTAGAAGCGTGGATGTGGTTTTAGCGGCTCAGTTATGGCTTTATCCATGTTTGCTTTAGAAGCAAAGGCTTTGGCTTTGATTGATGTAGAAGCATTTTCTTTATTGACATATAGACGGAAAGTAATACTTGTGATTCCCAGGGACTTAATCGCTTGTAAAAACGATATTCACATGCCAAATGGTTCCGTAATCTCATCTTATGCGCTTTCGTTTCTTTCTTTAGGTCCATTTTTCTGGCCAGTTCTCATGATGGCAATGCTTGCTGCAATGGTTGCTAGCCAAGCCGTCATATTCGCCACATTCTCGATTGTGAAACAATGCTATGCGCTCGGATGCTTCCCCCGCGTGAAGATCGTTCACAAACCCAGATGGGTCCTTGGCCAAATATACATCCCTGAGATCAACTGGGTTGTCATGATCCTTACCCTCACCGTCACCGTTAGTTTCCAAGACACTAGACACATAGCTTTTGCTTTTGGTAAGGCCAACTTCTTTAAAATCAAGTTAGTTTTTTTCTTCCTTTTGATTTTTTTTTTCTGTCCACTGGAAAAACTAACTCTCTTTTGTTCGCAACAATTCCCAGGGCTTGCCTGCATGACTCTTGCATTTGTGACTACGTGTTTGATGCCGCTCGTCATCAACTTCGTCTGGAATCGTCATCTCATTTTCTCCGTCCTCTTCATCCTCATTTTCGGGCTCACAGAGTTTGTCTTCCTCTCCTCCTCTTGGACCAAAATCCCAAAAGGCGGTTGGTTCACTCTCCTCTTGTCGGTCATCTTCACTCTAATCATGTACGTATGGCACTACGGCATTCGGAAGAAGTATCTATACGACCAGCACAACAAGGTTCCCATGAAATCGATCCTCACCCTTGGCCCGAGCCTCGGGATTATCAAAGTCCCTGGCATCGGTTTGATCTACACCGAGCTTGTCAGCGGTGTCCCAGCCACATTCACTCACTTTCTGACCAACTTACCTGCCTTCTACCAAGTCGTCGTCTTTGTCTGCTGCAAAACCGTCCCTGTACCTTATGTTCCACACAAGGAACGGTACCTCATAGGCCGGATCGGCCCGAAAGCATACCGGATGTACCGCTGCATAATCCGAAGCGGCTACAAGGATGTGACCAAAGACGGGGACGACTTCGAAGACGAGCTTGTGATGAGCATAGCGGAGTTTATACAAATGGAAGCTGAAGGGTCAGGAACAAACCCTGACAGATCCATAGACGGAAGGCTAGCAGTCGTCAAAGCATCGAACAAATTTGGGACGAGGCTTTCCCGATCGATATCGGAGGCAAATTTCGCAAGCAGCAGCAGCTCGGGAAGGCAGACGACGGTAACAAACAGCAAGTCGCCAGCATTAGTGAGATTGAAAGCAGAGTACGAGCAACAAGAGTTACCGAGGCTGAGCATGAGGAGGAGGATTCAGTTCAGACCGATGGATAAGAAATTCCGGGAGCCGCAGGTAAAGGAGGAACTGTTCGATCTCGTGGAGGCGAAGGATGCGGAGGTAGCGTATATAGTAGGGCACGGGCACGTGAAGGCGAAGCGGAATTCGACGTTTCTGAAGCAGTTGGTGATAAACGTCGGATACTCATTCCTCAGGAAGAACTGCAGGAGCCCTGCTGTTATGTTGAACATCCCTCATATCTGTTTGATTAAGGTAGGCATGAACTATTCCGTGTAAGACCCTTTTTTTTTTTAGTTTTGGGTTTTTGGTGTTTTGTCTTTTGTTGTCCAAATTGCTGTTTTGGGGTTTGGTGGATGAAATGAATTAGTCTGACCATTCACTTTGTTTTGTAATAATTCTCTTCTTTTGGTGGGTGCTTATGTACACTCTTGGTTTACTGGCTGTCATGTTGAACTTTTGGGGTTTACTAACTTATCTTGATTTATCAGATAAAATATTGCCATGATTTGATTTTCACTTGAAACAAAATAAAAAGTAGAGAGTAACAAACTCTCCATCCCTTTTCTATTTTGATTTTTCAACCAAAATATGACTATTTTGGGGTCATATATTAATCATCCAAAATAGTCATATTTTTATTAGTGAGTAGGCCATTTTCTACTTGGGATCATATTGACAATCACATTTTATTCCCCCCCCCCCCCCCCCCCTTT
>NW_010965372.1:8229030-8266721 GCF_000463585.1 Tarenaya hassleriana | reverse complement strand
TTCCCCCCCCCCCCCCCCGATATTTTAAAAAATAGAAACGGATAAAGGGTAGCTGACGGAGTCGGGAGAAATAAAAATCTCAAGGAAAACTAATTAATTATCATTTAAAAGTAAGTTTTGGTTGACATAACAAATTCTTGTAAGAATCCTCCCAATTAGAAGTGACCAAACCCATCAAGGGGAGATAAAATTAAAAAAAAAAAACAGATATATTTTTTCAACGTAAGATAATTTCTTTAATAAATTAATACTTAGGATTACAAGATCAAAGAGCCTGCTTTCTAGTAACAAAAAAAAAAGTTGCTTGAATGCATATAAGTCAACAAGAAAGTTTCACAGAAACAAAACCCAAAAGAAAAAAAAAAAACAAGTATCAGAAGATTTCCAAGTTCATTCAAATCCCAAAGATCTAACTGATAACTACATCACGATTTCACAACACCATTTCCAAAAGCAAAAACAGACAAAGTCTTTATGTTGTGAGAGTGTCCTAATCCTTCTTCTTGCCTTTCAATGGTCCCCTCGGGATCTTGCTCAATACCTTCTCGTCCAACACTGCATACTGCTTCTTCATCTCTACCATAGCTTTCTCCCCATACGCATCCACCTTGTCTTCGTGCTTTTCGTACAGAACAGGGATTGTGAAGAGCATCACCATACCTGCAAATGCAATCACCCAACAAAAAAAAAGACAGATGGTTACTTACTCGTCGCCATAGTTTAAGAAGGGAGAGTAATGGAAGCGATGATGCATTGGACAGGAGAAGATACCGATATAGGACAGTGTCAAGAAGTTGCAACATCCTCCAACGATTGATAGCACCCACAAGCCGGCAATAGCCTAATCAAAACCCGACGGTATGGTAGAATTGTCGTGCTAAAGGCAAAATTTGAAGAAAAACAAGTTTCGGACAATTCACTATCAACAGGTTTTGACTTACAGTCAGAAACTTCTTGAGATCTCTTCCGGATGCAATGTCACGAAGACAAGT
The DNA here is from genome assembly GCF_000463585.1 of Tarenaya hassleriana. Taxonomy (NCBI): domain Eukaryota; kingdom Viridiplantae; phylum Streptophyta; class Magnoliopsida; order Brassicales; family Cleomaceae; genus Tarenaya; species Tarenaya hassleriana. Next base: position 8,265,729 of record NW_010965372.1, on the reverse strand, counting down.
GAATGCACGGTTGATCTCGATTCTGAGCCCAGATGCAAGCTGCAGGATTGGTTCTTCAGGGATGTGTACTTCCGGAATTTTTGGAGGGGATCTGCACGACAATGAGTAGTCGAAGGACGCGATCAATGATATCAAATCAATGATACTTGAACATCCATAAGATTAGCCATAACTTACTTGTTAATGAACATGCTGGCATTAGACCATATGAACAACACCGCAAGAACAACGATCAAAACGTGACTGAGTAGCGAGAGAAGATGATACTCCATCAATTCGAACAGCACCCAGACCGCTGTTATACCTCCAAGTACGCTAGCCGACATCTTCTTGTCCCTCCACATGAATATATCAGCGGCTGCAACACAAACGCCAAAGCTTAATTAATATTAATATCGAGCAATCGAGTCAATAATACAAAATCACGAAACAAGATCATTGCCCCCATAAAAAGCTAAATCCGCTACCATGTCAGGGTTCTCGCAATTACGAGACTACAAAACAAGATTTTAACATCTTTACCCTCCATCCGTAAATGAGAATACCATTGACATGGTTTCCAAAAAGTAAAATGATAAAACCCATCTTCTATATGCAAAACAGTCGCGTCAAACGCTCGTCCAAAGTTATAAATCAAACACTACACACCATCACTCAGGGCCAGTCAAAGACACAAGTTTGCTCCAAACAACGATAATCTGTCCAGATCACAGATAACCCATAGCAAAAAACATCAAATCCTAACTTCATATCCGAAGCTCAAGGTAAGTACTATGCATATTCAAACCATACAGCACCAGAAAAATCAACTATCCTCCTATCCCGAAAATGACCGATTATTTTCAACATCAACTAAAAACAATAAACCACACAACACATGGTCAGAGCAGATCAAACCCCGTCAAACGAAATCGTGAGAAAAACTTGAGAATGGGACACGATTAGAGTAAACATACGTTTACCGCCGCCGAGAACCTTATGCACGGGCTTCTCCCTCCCGAACAAGCGGTAAACCTTCGCCTTGAGAGACGATGGAGAAGAAGCCTCCTTCTCGTCCTCGTCACTCGACGATGACGACGAGTCGTCGCCGTGGTGGATCTTCTCCGATATCTTGTCCAACAACGATTCCCTCTCCAAGATTTCCACCGCCGGTTCCGGAGCCGCAGCAGATTCCTCGTGATTTTGTTCTTCCGCCATAGTTTCCGATCGATTCACGCAGATCCAAGCTTCCGATTACGACGAAGGAACAAGCACCCCCTGCTAGAAAGATCGCGAAGCCTAAAATAGAAAGAAAAAATTGTAAAGTCAATCTCAGCCGTTGCAATGATGAGCTCGATCTGAGCCGTCGATTGGTTCGGTCCCGTAGCAAGGTGAAGGACCAAAATGTGATGCCGTCTGAGATAACGGCTTCTCGAGCGTCGTTATCCTCATTCACGAATCACCGCCAGATCCATTAACGGTTCCGTCAGCGAGGACGTTACGTGACACGAGAAAAAAAAAAAGCATCGTAACCCTCATTTCTTATTTTCTTATGATTCCCTTGGTGGTTGGTTATATATCGTCCACCGTAAATCTGTTTACACGGTTCATTTCTTCATGTTGTCATCTTTATTTTAAAAATATCTAAACAAATACCAACTTAAAATTTCAACAATCCATAAATCTAAATAAACATATATCTGTAATAAAATATAAAAAAACTATATTATAATTCATCTATTTCGATTCAAAAGATATATTTATGATAAAGTAATATTATAATCATATCACCTATCATAAAATGTTTAGATTGTTATATAGTTTTGGATGATGAGTAATTCCTTTTGTATGTATGATAACATATCAATAAAAAATTATATATAACATGCAAAAAGTCTACTATAAAGAAAAAAAACTTTTGGTATCTCTAAACCTGTCATTGATCGACAATCTATTTAGTGGTGTCGTATGAGTAAGAAATAAGAATAGTATATGAACTACCAAAAATCAGGTGGTTCAACTGATAAATGATAGAGAGAAAAAAATTAATCTAAATTCAAGTCTTTATTTGAAAAAGAATATCTACATAGACTTATATTTTTATATATGTAATTAGATGGAAGGTATAATAAAAAAAAGGATAATCGCATTTAAATATCCGAACTTTTACAAAAATCCTATATAAATACCCGAACTATAAAATTGTCATGAACTTTTCATAACTCCCACATAAATATCCAGACTTTTAAATTTTTTCCAAATCAACCACTCATCCGTTAACGTCGTTAAACGTTACTGTTCATTCGACAAAAAACTGCTGACTCAGCAATGGACTCCGTACAGGTGACTCATGTCCATGTAGATACATTAAGAAAATAAATAACTATACACCATTATTGATGCTGAATTAATTTACTTTGGATATTGCACTGTATTAAATGCACAATATATAATTAGAAGAGTTCTATAAAGTTTTTTTTGGGTTTGGCTAGAAAGCGATGGCAAAATGGGCAAAAAAACGAGTTGCACATAAATAAAGCTCGATGAAAAATTCTCATAAGCAAATGTATTTGGTAGGGAGGCGGTCCATCAATTCATATTTTTATTAGCTTAATGAAGCTGCGGTAGTTGGAAACACATGTTCATGTTCTACTAAATGATCATTTTATGGCCAAAGTGAAAATATTTTGTCCCAAGTTAAATGCATATAAATTACCAACAAAAAAAGAAGCAAAAAGCCAAAGAATGCAGGAAACAAAAAAACTGGTTTCCTTGAATTAGCCTTTTCTACATTTATAGCTATTAAAAGCAGGCAAATTTTTTTTAAAAAAAAAAACGGGGTAATTTTGCAAAGCCCCTAATGTTCGGGATACTGGTGAAAAATAAAATTTCTGATCTTGAAAAAACTAGGGTGAAAACGGTAACATTAAAAGAAATGAGGAGACATTTTTAATTATAAAATAAGTTTGGGGTTTTAATGATTCTTTTCTACTAAACTTCAGGGACCAAATCCGTAAATCTCATCATCCATCGACAGCAAGATTAGCACGAACGAAGTACCAATTTCTCTAACTAACAGTGGCACGTGAGGAGTCACGTGCTGGGAGTTAGCACGCTCCGTAGTGTCCGTACAATGATAAGAATGGAGAGGGCATAACCGCCTCGATGAGATGGAATTTTTCTAGGGCTCGCAATTGACTAACTTCATCACCGCCGCCGTGGTAGTAGAATCGCCGTCAGAGTCCGAAGCCTCTGGGATTTGGTAGGCGAGAAGGGTACGTGAGATAGAATTTCCTTGTCGCAGAATTTGATCGGCTTGGTTGCTGTTTTCGTGTGCGTGGGTGAGAGAGAGAGAGAGATTAGGGTTCTTGCGGGTTGGCCGCGATGGACGAGAATTTGCTGGATGATATAATACGGAGGTTGGTGGAGGCGAAGAACGGGAGGACGGTGAAGCAGGTGCAGCTGACGGAGGCGGAGATACGGCAGCTTTGTTTGACCTCGAAGGAGGTCTTCCTCAGTCAGCCTAATCTCCTCGAGCTGGAGGCTCCTTTCAAAATTTGCGGTAGATAATACTTACCCGTGATACAGTCGTTTATTAATTCATTAACACACAAAAAAATCTTCCCTTCTCTGCTTGACTCGTTGGAAATGTTGTGAATTTTTTCTTTTTTGGTATAAAAATGTCGCGAATCGATTGAATATTGATATGTTTCAAGCTAGATTTTGTCTTCAGGGGTATAAGGAGTGCGTCTTATGGCGATTTTGTTTTAATAAACGGTCTGTGACTTTTTTCTCGGGGAAACTATGTTAGTGCTGATGAACGCTTAGCACTAATGAACAACGTAGAGTCTGTAAGAACTTTCTGGCAAATGTTTTGTTTATTATTTGCCATGTTTATAAAGTTTATGTTTATGGATATTCTGGTTTACTTGAAAGTTTTCAACTTTGCTGGAACACACTCCCCTATGCTCCTGTTCCGTCTTTCCAATCAGATCTTGTTGATCATTTCATCATTTCATGCTGATGAGCAGGAGATGTTCATGGTCAGTTTCCAGACCTCTTACGGCTGTTCGAGTATGGTGGCTACCCCCCGGCTTCAAATTATTTGTTCCTTGGGGATTATGTGGATCGCGGTAAGCAGAGCATAGAGACAATATGCCTTCTTCTCGCCTACAAGATCAAATACAAGGAGAATTTTTTTCTTCTTAGGGGCAATCATGAATGTGCTTCAATCAACCGCATATACGGGTTCTATGATGAATGCAAAAGAAGATTCAATGTCCGGCTATGGAAGACTTTCACCGACTGCTTTAATTGTCTGCCTGTTGCCGCTCTCATTGACGACAAGATCCTCTGTATGCACGGTGGATTATCACCTGATTTGAAAAACTTAGACGAGATCAGGAAGATTCCTCGTCCTATTGATGTTCCTGATGAGGGGCTCCTATGTGATCTGTTGTGGGCCGATCCAGACAGAGAAATCGAGGGCTGGGGAGAGAATGACAGAGGTGTCTCGTATACATTTGGGGCAGACAAGGTTGCAGAGTTCCTTCAAACTCATGACCTTGATCTCATTTGCCGAGCTCATCAGGTAAACCAATTATATCATCACTTAACTCTTCCGATCCAAGCTTTTCTATACATGAACATGGATTCAATTTGTCAACTTGTTATATTTTACCTATACCATCATTTATCCTGACCTACTTTACTGCTGATCTCTGGACACCAATGGAGGAAATGCCCTTTTCGTACAGACCCTTTTAGGGTATTCAGTTTCTGGTGTGGCGAGTCTGATTCCGAAGTGATTCCACAGGTTGTAGAAGATGGGTACGAGTTCTTTGCACAGAGACAGCTGGTGACTATATTCTCGGCGCCCAATTACTGCGGGGAGTTTGACAATGCTGGTGGAATGATGAGTGTGGATGATACCTTGACATGTTCATTTCAAATCCTCAAGTCTGAGAAGAAAGGAAGATTCGGGTTTAACACCACCGTGCCAAGGCCAGGAACTCCGCCTCATAAGGTAACATTGTCTCCCTCCTTTGTTGAAAGTTTTTCCCAGATAATTTGTTGATGTTTTATGGTTCTTCATTCCTAAAATGCAGGGAGGAAAAGGAGGCTAAATCAGATAGGTTATAAAACCGGTAAATGCGTTTGAGACTCCATTTTTTTGGTTGTGATCGTGGTAGTCTCTTCTTCTACTACTTGGAATGTGTAAAAATAGAAGGCAACAACATAAGGGATTTGTCTTTAAAGATATAACTCATGCCTTGTCTCTTTGGCCCAATGCTTTTTTGTCTATGTAGCTTTTGTCTTACAATGCAGTGAAATCAAATGCCCTCTTCTTCAACACCTACCATGTTTATGCAATTTCAGAGAATGATTTGTTGGTGTTTAAACATAAACAAAAATAGAAACTTTTCTGCTAACATATATGTGCGTATTGGAGTTTGCAACATAAGAAGTTTTGACCAGAGCCCACAAGAAAGACAAAAGCCAAGTCAGGGAACAAGCATAGACTACACAAAAAAGACCAACGGAAGAAGAATTTCAAAAAACTTGGTTTAACTTCAAAACCAAACACTTTAGTTATTGGGACAAGAAAACATTGCATTGCTGGGGGCAGACTGACTGTCACTACCTTAACAACCAAAAAACGACAGCGAACAGAGAGAGGGACCAAGACAAAGGGTCATGACAGAAACGGAAAGCATAGTTATAAGTTTTGAGTGTTTGAGGGAGGGGGTGAGGGAGATCAATCAATACTCCCATTTCCGGAGCTCCATGCCATCAGGAGGAGTGCTCTCCACCTTCTTTGTTCCTACCTCTTTCCAGTTCGTCGACAGCACCGTCCCATTCGACTCCACCTATTCCATTTCATTATCCCCACACAATATATACGTTTGTTGTCAGTCGGTATTAGTTGTTTATCTCCTTTTTTTTTACAGTTTTTACATGCTACAGGTTCGTGGAGTGAGAGGGAGATACTCACAAAGGATTTGCTCATGGCTCGCCTCATGTCCTCGTCTGCGCCCTGGTAGATCTCACGGAAGAACTTGTTAAGAGCTGCATCCCCATCCAGCTTCTCTTCCTTCTCCTGCAATCTCATCACATCACCTCATTTAAAGAATTTTTTTTTCCATCCTCCTATGTTATTATACACGGAGCAGACGGGTAGGGTTTTAACGATGCAAAACCTCTTTCTTTACTTCCGCTTCAAGTTTGTCCCAGTCTTTTACCGCCTTAGAAGACGGGTATGCTGGCCTCTGAGGAACAGCTGCTGCTGCTGCTGTACATAGTATACAGTGAACATACCGATTACATGACATGGAAATTCATGATCTTTTTTACCAATCTATTCAAGTGAAAACGTGATATGAATTGATATATGTGATGGCAACTGGTTGGTTGGAAACAGAAAATGTATAGTACTACTAGATGGTATCTTCTCAAATGAATTAGATTTTGATGGGAGAAACCTGATGAGACGTTCGGTTTCAATGCAACCGCTGGTGCTTTGCTGTATTCGAGGGAGGTCCAAGTGATTACATCAGCTTTTGCGAGACGGATCTCAACTTTAGTAGACAGTACTTCATATCTACACTTATCCGGTATAATCTGAAACACCCGAGAAAGAGATTATAAAACTCAATAAGAGTATTGTGAGTCAAAACCGCCGACCCATTTGAGAAAGTGGGTACCTTTCCAAACAATCTAGGTTGGAAATGATAAGCATCCTCACCCCCGGGAACATCAATGACAACACTCAGCTGCAAAGCTCAGACATAAATCACAAATCAAGATTGATTCTTATTATATTGAGGAAAGTATAGTGACAAAAGTGGTTAGGCTGATTACAGGATACTCACAATCTGTTCTCCAAACTCGACATTAACGTTTTGTTTTGGTATCCCTTTTGCGAAAATTGTCACCACCACTTCTTCCGGCTTCTGGTAGAATTCATGTCTGTTGAACACATAGAGTTTGATATTGAGATATCTTTCGATATTGAAAGATTGGGGAAGTTAAAAAAAAAAAAAAACCTGTTCTGAATTCAACACCTCCTACAACGAGATCCACCTGTATTTCGGTTTGGCTGGTTCCGCCAAAGTCGGTGCCGGGGATACAGTGGATGCTGATGCTGGTGGTGTAGAGCTAGAAGGCAAAGTTGATGACCCCGACTTAACCAAATCTTTTTCTTCCTCTAATGAAATAATATTGTCAAAGTCAAATTACGCTCTTGGTACAGAAAATATTAAAATCTTCTTATTCTATTGATCGGATACACAAAGAGACAATAATTCTGAGAATGTGGTTCCAGATACATGACAGGGCAGCAATCAGTCTTAAAAGAAAAAATGGAAACTATTTAAGGGCCAAAATACCTGTAATTTGAAAATCGCATTCATCAATAAGCTTCTTAAATTTTGGCTCATTGGGCACAATGGAAGCACCCTTTTCAAGGGCAGTTTTAGCGGTGCGGTATTCTTCAAGCTTCATACAGGCAGTTCTGCAGATATATAACAACCACGTGTGAATTGCAAGAATGTAAACATCACACATAAGCACATACCATCAATCCAAAATGATATCAGATGGAAAATCATAAGTTCATCACTTCCGCACAAAATCGTTTCAAGGGCCAAATGCAGATATCTCATCCGAAATTTTACAAGCAACAAAAATACACAAAGACAATATGAATAAATGCATACCCCTTTCTTAGGTATGCTTTTGTCAGCATTGGATCCAACTCTATTGCTCTGTTTGCATCTGTAACAGCTTCTGCTCATGAAGGAACATGAACAATAATATGTTAAGACATGAAAGTTGAAGATAATATGCGGTAGAACCAAACAAGATCACCTAGTTATCTGAGAACAGTGGAATCCCAACACATTCTAATTTCTAACATAAAGGGGGCAAAAGACGCTCAATTACAATCCAAAGAAAATACAAGTCAACTCAATTACCCAAAATACTTCAGAACCTGCCCTTCTTAGACGCAAAATTTCAGAGGTTACTCATTTCTAATGACAAACACACGACATGGGAGGACAATACATTATTACAACATAAAGAGCTCAATCAATGCAGAGCCCTAGATCCCGAGAAAGCAGATACATTACCGGCGAGAGGAATTATAATAGAGTCAGTCTAATCAACGGAATGGAAACTCAACATCTATGAACAAGCTCATGAACCCTAAGTTGGCAAAGTAACCAAACCGGGAAGGAAATCAAATTTCTATAACTTAATAGAATGAACTACGGAACAAACAAGGAACCGAAGAGACGAAAAAAGCATCACAGACACGAGAAAACGAGGAATTACCGGTAAAGTTTCCGAGTTTGATGTTGGCCTGAGCACGATCGGCGAAGAATTCTGCGCAGGGATCCAAGTCAATGGCTTTGGAGTACAAGTCAACAGCGACATCGAAGTCGTCATCTAGGAAAGCTTCCTTAGCTTTCTCCGCCAGTTCCTTCGCCATTGATGAATTCCTCAATCCGGAAAGAGAAAACAGAGAAGCGAGAAGATGAAAGGAGACGACACGAAACAGAAGTCAATTAGAGGGTGACCAAGTACGACGAATATACAAAGAGAACGAGACGACCCTGGCTTGGTTCCAGAGCGTTCCTAAAATAAAATAAAATAAAATAAAAAATATCAAATATCGAATAGTGTTACTATAATATAATTCTATGGTTTGATACATCTTATCTAAATTTATCGAATAGTGATATCATTAGAAAAAGCAGAAAAACAATAAATTTTAAATATCCTATCTAAATTTATGAAATATAATATTTTCGCTAACTATAATTTTATGATTTGATATATCTTATTTAAGACTATCAAATATCGTTTTATGTTTAATTTTATTTCTGTTGCAGGATGTTCCGTGCAGGTGCAGCCCCGTATGGGCTTATTTGGGCCATCAATGTTTCATAACAGTGATAGATTTGGGCTTTATAAAATGGGCCCTCAAATGAAATTGTAGCCCATTAAATAACGGCCGTTATCTCCGCCGTTAAGATATATTCCGGGACTTCAATCCGTTAAGAAATCCCGCCGTTACCGACTCCGTCATCCTGTTCGGCTGTTCCCCATCTTCGGTCGCGGAGACTCGGTCGTTGACTCGGCCGGTGCAGGAAGCGCGCGAATTGACTCGGTCTGCACCTGACTCGGCCAATGAAAGTGTTGCCCTAAACAGGGGGGGAGCTTTTTTCACGTCAATGGATATCAGAAAATCGATCGAATTTCGGAACATATCTCTCGAACCACCTTCAGGAAACCCTAGAGTTTCTGTCGGAAATTCTTCTTCCATGGGTCAAAGGTAGAAGAGACAAAACACACCCCAAAAAAGAAACACAAAAGTCAGAGCCCTTCCTCTGGTTCAGTTCTGTCACAATTTCCAAGAAGACCTCTTTCTTTAGCCTTTCACTGTCCTTCTCATGACTCAGATGCCCAGATTCGGTTAAGCTAATTGCCATTGAAGAACTCTATCGTTCTTGTGGTTTTGAATTTGAATTGCAGGTACCCTTTTGATTCCTTTAAAAGGAAAGTACAAATCCATTGCATGAAGTTGTCTTAAACATAAATCCAATGGGAATTCACACAAATCTATCACTTGCTTGCGTTCATATATGTAAATAGAAAAAAATAAACTCTTATTTTTTTCTAAGGCAGTTTCAGTATTCCCCAAAAAAAAAAAGAGAATCGATATGGCAATGTATACTATACATAATGACAAGACCCAAAACCCTTGTATCCTTTTTTTTTTTTCTACTAACAAAAAAAATTGAAAAAGATGATTTTTTTTTTTGCATCATCAAGAAAGAAGCAAAGCTATTTAGAAAGATTTACAGTGGAGGCGGAGTAGTGTTCCTCCCCGCTTGGTCAAGTGCCTCGAGAATCTCAGTCCTGCTTCTGACCATTCTATGGAACACTTCCCTCACCTGTCTCTGCAACCCATCGAGCTCCTCCATTCTCCGGCAAACCTCCTCCATCTCCGCCACCTTCTCCGCCACCTCCTCCGCCGACCTAAACCCCTCGGCGAACTCCATCAGCCCCATCCCTATCCTCTCCATCCTCTGCATCTCCTCCATCAGCCCGCCTGAAAACCCACCTCCACGCCTCTCCTTCCGTTTAATCTCCTCCCCGATCCGATCGTGGATGTTAATGGCGGCACTTGCCCAGCTCTGGTGCTTTGGCAGCGGTAGATGCGTTGGCAAGCCGTTGCTTGTTTGGCATGGAACCGCCGCTACTAACACCCACATGACCAAAACCATGATTGTGCTTATTATGTGGACGGGAAGAGCCGCGGGGCTAGAGGCCTCGGTGCCACGTGGTGCGATCAGATTGGCTGTCATTGCCTGAATCTGCTTCGCCGCAGACCAGTTCTTACTAACGTAGCCGCCTCCGTTACGGCGGCTGAAGGACCACGACCGTTCCGTTGTCCTCCTACCGCTGCTCCCACTGCCGTTCCGGCTACCTTTCTCCTCTGGGTTTAAGGCGTTGAGAAGGCTTGTGAGGGCCCGTTTTGCTCGCCGGACGCTTCCGTCGCTTAACGGCCGTTGTTTCAGTGCCGTTACGGCGATCTCAGCGAGGCGCTGACAGTCTCTAACGGAGTCAACCCCGTTAACGACGGCGGTGCAGATATCTAGAGCCTTGACGACCCGGTCAAGCATTTCGGGCACCACCCTATCCAGCGGCGGTTTCGAGATCTGGAACGGGTCACGACCCGGACCCGGACCTGGACCCGGACCCGTGATCAGAACCGTCTTGAACTCCGCCTCGCAGGACATGAAAACATCCAACAGCTTCCGCAGCCACGAAATCGACAGAATCGGATCAGACGGAGGCGAATTGGCGCCGGCGTCGATATTTCCGGCGGACAGCGGCGGCGGACACAGCAATTCCGAGAATCGCCCCGCCACGTATTTCTGAAAACTCTCGAGTTCCTGGAGCTCTTGCTCGTGGTTGACCTCCATGGACACGATCTGGTTGCGGCGGATGCTGATCCGGCTAAGGAAGGAGCTCTGACTCTCCGTCGCCGGCGCCATTTTGACACAACCGTGAAATTTCCGGGGAGAAAGGGGGGAGGTTTTTGGGATTGAGGGAAACTAGGGAAGGGTTCTTGGGATTTCTGGAGCAGAGAGATAAGCGATTATATGGGGAAGCGAAATGGTGGAAGACATGTCTTGTCGGGGAGCGAGACCAGACTCGTTCTTCCTCCTCCTGTTACTGTTTTTGTTTATTAGAACTAATGTTTTCAAATACCTTATTCCAATTTTACCCTCCTCTATTTGTCGTTATTACTAAGACGACGTTACACCAAATTTCTTCTCCACTGTGATTAAATAAAAAAAGCGTAGTAAAATAGCATTTGTTACATAATTAAATAGTACAAGAAAGAGCCACGTGTACTCATTTTTTTCAGAAGATATAATTATTTTTAATAATCCAAATCATTTATCATTTTAACGGCAGAAAACTAACGCTAATAATTCGTTTTATAAACTCCTAAACATCTATTAATTAAGGATAATACGATCCAATGATCAATGAGTTTATTCATTAATTAAATAACGCATAAATATCCTTAAAAAACAAAACATTAAATTAAATTATAGTAAATGAAGAGTGAGACTCAATCCAAAAGGCATTAGCTTTACAAAACAGACGAGTCTTGAAAGTGGACCGTTTCTCATAGGCTTCGGAAACAAGCAGTCGTGCAGTGTATTATCTCCTACGTGATATTAATATTGAGATTTTTTTTTAAAAAAAATGATAAATCATTTAATATAATATTAGAAATTATAGAATAATAAAATCCTAAAAGTGGATGTGAATGTGATTACAGTAGTCAAGGAAAATAATTCATGCCATAGAGAAACATAATGGAAAAGTGAGAATCTGATCTCTCTCTTTTTTTTAAAAAAAAAACAAAGTGAAAGAAGGCCCATCATTCTTCAACGTGACTCTGTATTAATTCTTAAAGTTCAAAGTCCAAGCATATTAAACGCATTAATGTAATGTCTAAGCTACTATACTATATTCAATAAAATTTCATTTTTATGTTTAAATGAAAGATTATTTTATTTTGTTTTGTTTTGTTTGTAAAAACGAAAAAAGTTCAACTCGAATCATATATGATTATATCAGAAATAAAGTGATTATTAAATTAAATTTAAATATCTAAATCAAACATAAAATAAAATAAAATTTTAAGTTCAAAAAATTTACATTACTTTTTAATAAATTTTAAGTGATTATTAAATTTAATTAAAATATTATATAAAAATCGAAATATTATAGTTTGCCAAAATAATTAAGTTACAATTGTAATTGAATCTCAATAAAAAAAATTAAGGCAGAATTTGTATATTATATGTGTATGTATATGCAAACATTCTGACATCCTAAATTATAACTTCGGTTAATTTAATCAAATGTTTGTGGGATAATAATAATAATAAGGTAGTTTTTTTATAAAATAAAAAAATCTGTCACCATAAGAGAAGTGATTTAGAGAATTTATATGATGTAAGAAACAGAATATTCGTCTTCATGGTTTTTAATTTTGTCCCGAGAAAAATAATTGAGCTTATTGAAAAAAGAAAAAGAACCGAGCTGCCACGACGGAAAGCTGACGTAAGCAATGACGGCGTCGAACGCGTTTTATTTTCGGTTATGTATTCTTCGTATTTAAAACACACAAAATGCTATTGGCTCATTTATAAATCAAATATTTTAAACTCTTTTTGAATATCTGAAAATATAAATATTCGGATTGGATTATATCATTCTCTATGGGGAGAAAAGAAAAAGGACCGTTTCTTGTGCCGGAAAGGTCTTCGTCAGGATAATAAGATAAATGAATTTTAAATATAAAAGAGCCAAACATTTTTTTGGAAATTAAAATAATGTGTTTGACTTAGTCAAAGACAATTTCGTTTGGTTTTTTAGTGATTTTTTTTTAGGTTTCTTATATATTATTCTCATTTATTTCGGCCACTAAAAAAATAATCTGAAAATTTTTGAAATATTGGAAGCGGTAATTACGGCTACGATTACGACTTTATTGTAATTTAAAAATAACTTATTAGATTAATTGGTCGGTTAAAGTTAACCGTTAATGACGGTTAAGAAAAAAACAGTTAGGTTTTATGGTCGGTCAGTTGCATTTATTCATATATTTTTCTGTCTAGTCTTTTAGATCTTGTCCTTGACCCGTAAGATCTATATGTATATAAAAGTTTATTATTTTTACTATCATGGATATAATCGATATCTTAGTTTCATTAATTTAGCGGTCCATGATAATGTATGTTGTCGGTGTTATTTCAACTTGGTGAAATTCTATCCAAACTTAGATAGTTTATCCGATAAAATGGACGTAAAGTGTATGACTCATTCTAAATTCGAATTTCAAATTTGAATAGAGAACATATATAATTCGTAATCACATAGATGATTCGTAACCCCAAAACTAATTTAAATCTCGATTTAACATATCCCTTTATCTAAAAATTTTGGTGAAATTCTATAATTATCCCTTGTGCCTTTACTAGTAATCCACAACTATACAACACATTTCCATCCATATATATATATATTCCAATGTTTATATGTGGGTTTTTGACGACTCTTTTTTTTTCAGATGATATAATCAAAAGCAATCTCGTTAATTCGATGGAGCTTAGAAATCGAAGCTCAAGCAATAGTTTGCACATGCTCTTGCATTATATATCTTTTATAATTTGGAACTTTTTTCTTCTGCTTATCATTGGTTGCATTCAAGAATAAAATCTATAAAAAAAATATAAAAGAAAAAGTTTATTTTTATATGCTCAGATTGGTTATGCGTAACAAATCCTAAAAAACAATTATTATCGTAATTTTAAAAAAAACGAGAGAGAGATGAATATTCAATTCAATGTATTTGAACCAACGCGTATTTGATGTGCATGAGTGATGGTAATCGAACACTTAATATTTATAACGTTTTATTTCATCAAAAAAAAAATATTTATAACATTTTAACTTAGTATAATGATCAATATCTATGATTTTCAAAAACAACGCGTATATATGAAGTATTTAGAATATGTGTGCATAAATTATTGTGTAATCTGCTAATAAACGAATCGAGTATCATTGTCGCAACGATCAAAAAGCGACGAACAATTTTATTATTATTGATAACGTTGCTTTTAGTTCGTCGCCACATGATGATGATGATGATGATGACAACCACTCGTTTTAAATTATTTTTTAAACAAAAGGGAAATCTAAACGCGTTTCTTTGGAATTTAAAGATGTTTAAAAAAAATCTAATTTTATTTCAGAATATATCTAATTAATACAATACGACAAAGTACAATATTGTGAGTAAAATAAATATTTCAATTATTTGTTTGTTAACCTGCAATAGCTCGATAAAATTTCAGCGTATAAAAAATAATTCAGGAACTCAATAAAAACAAACAGAAAAGATTCCGCATCTCCTGAATTTCAAAATCAATTATAGATATTCAATCATATGTATTATAGAACGATGGTATAAAAAGAATTCAAGATCCATTGACCACACAATAGTTAGCAATGATATTTCAAATCTTAAAATTTGGGAAAATAAAATAAATTATATCATTCAATTTTTGTATTTTATCGAAATCAAATTTGATTTTATTGAAAGAAAAAAAAATACTATTTTTAAAATATACTTATTGTTATTTAGTTTTGTTATTTTATATCCGTTTCATAAAAATATTTCAATTTAGTTTATAAAAAAATATTCAGCCTACATTCAGATTTAATTTATATATATTGGTTTCCAATCTCCCAATCCCAACCAGCTGAAATGACGAGACTAAAACGAATACTAAACACTAGTTTATGATCATGTATATATATGTATTTTTTTTTTATATGAAATATATATATATATGTATCTTTTATTTTGAAATACACGACGTCTTCTCTGAGGCCGAGGTTTCTGCCGTGCATGACCAACGAATTAAAAAAAAAAAACAAATGATTTGTTAAATACCGTATCAAGTATAGCATAAACATGCATGACCGTACGAAATACGGTGCAGCCACATCATTCAATCGATATTTTGTTCAAATAAACAAAATGATGATGGTGGTGGTGGTGGTGGTGGTGAGTAATACAAACAAGTGGAGTGATGTGATAGTTTTAATTGAGACGTGATTAGTCTAATCATGTTTTGATTAAACATAAAATATGTGCTAATATGAATTGTGACTTACTTCCCACCTATCTAGGCCCATGGGCCTACACTCTAACTATCGCCAACATTCCTATATGTATATATATATATATATATATATACACCGACCAGACCGAACAACGACCCTTCCAGACCGAACAACGCATCTTCCAGATGTCGCCGTATCATCATTCTCGTGACCGCTCTATATATACACGCGCACAATGGTTAGGGCAAAAAACAGTTTTCAGAGGTTACTTGTAGAACAAGAAAGTGGGTTTTTTGTTTTTTGGAGCTTACTGCAAGATGAGTGAGGGGTAATGGCGTCACCGTGAAGAGAAGAAGAGGCGAAGATCCTTCCACGACGCGGACAGATCAAATCGAGGATCGCTGCTACTGCCCTTCACTCCATCATTTCCGTCTTATCTAAAGCTAAATTATGATGATGATGATGATGATTGATGATCATGATCATGATGATCGATCATCATCCCCATCGAATGGATGATTTGTACGTAGAAATTAATATGCCTACATCGTGTTCTTGTTCTCCGTTTTGAGTACTTATATACATTCCCTTGTGTTTTATTTTGTAACTGTATGGTATTTGATTTAGAGATTTAATATCATTAATGATACTAGTTTTAGCAATAATCATTGTCTTAATCAAAATATTTATGAAGCGAATATATATATATATATATATCAAACTAAAATGAAATCTAGAGTTTAAGATTATTTCGGATTTAGAGTTGAAATTAAAGTTTAAAGTTTAGAGTTTTTGATTTATATGTTACGGTTTAAAAATTAGAATTAGAGAAAAATTAGAAACTCTTATAAGACGATTAAACTGGCAGTTATGAAGAAATTTTAGAAAACATAACATTATTCTTCTGAAATTTTTAATAAAACAATATTCCAATTTTCATCTCAAATCTCCATAATAATATTCACCGTCGTTACGTTATAGAGTAATAGGAAAAATGGTTGGTCAATACTAAGATTTAGAAGAACATGAGAGGGTGTAAGCGTCGACCGACATGATTATAGGAACAAGACACGGCTGCTTCCTAGAAAACCGGCTCCTTGTCGGCGGAAACATCGAACATTTTAAATATATTTAGTACTCCCTCCGTTTCTGCGATATTGCGAAGAATTTTGGTCCCATTTTTAGTTGAAATTCTCCATTTGATTAATGGCATTGTCTCCATTTTAATTTATGTTTTCAATTTTTCAATCTTAATTATTCAGAAAAAAATTCTTACTCGTTATTACCAGTTTTTTAAAGGTTAAAAAAAAGAAATTAAGCGAAATTTATTAAGTTATGGATTAAAAAAATATTATTATGAATTTGGAAGAGCTTGGGGTTTCTCATAGAGCTCGAAATGACACGTAGATTTTGACTTTACCGTGGAGCCCACATGATCAACGGCCAGACCTCTTATTTCTCCTCTCCTCTGACCACTCACTAATTAGAATTAGTATTTACTAATCACGATTACACACACATATTTCCCCAGTACCTCCCGTCACCTGCACACACCCAAACACATTTTTTTTTTACCAAAAAAAAAAAAAAAAAACTTTTTTGCTTAGAAAAAAAAAGGAATTCCCCATTTTTTCAATTTCTTTTGGGGTTTCTTTCTACTACTAGTGGAAGTGCGTTGCATTCCCTCTCCACCTTTACCTCTTTTCCACCCCTCTTGATCTTGAGGGACGACGAAAGAAAAAAAAAACAAACAATACCCCTCATTTTCTCGCGTTTGCTTTTATGGGTCTCTAGATTTTCATTCACATCGACCTTTTCTGGAAAGAAAGATCCAATTTTGTCGGTTAGATTTCATCTGGGCAAGAACCACCCGGAGAGGGGAAAGTTTTGATCTTTTCGTATATTCGAGAGAGACCCAGCATCAATAAAAGCTAGGGGCCATCGGTGAGGAAAAACTGGATGAAAGGCAATCAGAAAGATTCGCCCAAGAAATCGATATGGGATCGGATCTCGTCAGCTGCATCGTTACCCGGAATCGGGTCTGCAACCCGACCCATCCCCAAAGTCATGGTGTGGCTCATCCTCTTCATCTCCGTCACTTACATTACCTACACGCTCAAGCTCGTCTCCACCTCACGCGCCTGTGACGGTCCGAACCCCTTTTCCACCGTCTCCGCCGTCTCAGCCAACGGGTCCGATGCCTTGATCCGACCTAGGAAACAATCTCCCTCCTCCGCCGCCGGAGCTCTGCGGCGGCGCGAGCGGGGGGACTCCGCCGACGAGCCGACCGACCTCCGCCACGTTGTTTTCGGCATTGCGGCGTCGTCGAAGCTGTGGAAGCAGAGGAAGGAGTACATCAAGATCTGGTTCAAGCCCAAGTACATGCGAGTGTATGTGTGGCTCGACAAGGAGGTGAGGGCCGACGCCGGAGACAAGGACGAGCTTCCCCCGGTGAAAATCTCCGGCGACACTTCGTCTTTCCCGTACAAGAACAAGCAGGGACACCGGTCGGCGCTTCGGATCTCGCGGATCGTGTCGGAGACTCTGAGGCTGGGGCCGAAGAGCGTGAGGTGGTTCGTGATGGGGGACGATGACACGGTGTTCGTCACCGACAACCTGATCAGGGTTCTGAGGAAGTACGACCACGAACAGATGTATTACATCGGGAGCTTGTCGGAATCTCATCTCCAGAACATATTCTTCTCGTACGGAATGGCGTACGGAGGGGGAGGGTTCGCCATAAGTTATCCGCTGGCGAAGGCCCTGGGCAAGATGCAGGACCGTTGCATACAGAGGTATCCGGCGCTGTACGGATCCGATGACCGCATGCAAGCGTGCATGGCAGAGCTCGGTGTTCCTCTCACCAAAGAACTCGGCTTCCACCAGGTAAAGTTTTTACCTTTTCCGGCGAAATTCGGTAACTTTCGATGATTTCGCGAATTGGGTAAATCGATGATAATGGCTTTTACTGATACGGGTGATCTGTATTTGGTAGGATTGGCGATTTTTCTGGTAATTTTCTGAAACTGGGGGTACCTTTTCTGGATCAAAATCAACTTCTTTGATGATTTTGTCCGCCTTTTCGGACTTTAGAATTTAGGGTTTTGATGGCAAAGGTCACAACTGGAATCAGACTAGAGAATCTAGGGCTTTGGTCTTTGTTATGGTTATAAGATCATTATCATTAGCAGTGTGATTAGTTTGTTGTTTATATAAATCTGACTTTGTGTTCCTCTCACTATTTATTTATACTCTACGGTGACGCAACAGTTTATTAAATTTTAAAAATAATTATATTTTAATATAAACGTTTAAAGTTACGAAAGTAATTGAAATAAACAATGAACACTGCCCACTTCTACTTTGACCCATTAAGAGATCTTCTTCTCCCCCTTCATCACTCGCTCTCATGGCGCGTGTATCCCAAACCACCATTAGCACAGAATTAGATTCATTACCAATTCAAAGTAAGTACAATTTTTTTATACCAACGTTGGCTTTCAAGTTCTTGGTTCTGTCTCTGATTTCAGTACGATGTCTACGGGAATCTCTTCGGCCTCCTCGCTGCCCACCCGGTGGCTCCATTCGTATCGATGCACCATCTCGACGTGGTTGAGCCAATTTTCCCAAACACGACTCGGGTTAGGGCCCTTAAGCGACTAACAGTCCCGATGAAACTCGACTCGGCCGGACTTTTCCAGCAATCGATATGCTACGACAAGTACAAGAGCTGGACGATATCCGTCTCGTGGGGATACACAGTTCAGATATCCCGCGGGATTATATCGCCTCGGGAAATGGAAATGCCGTCTCGAACGTTCTTGAATTGGTACAAACGGGCAGATTACACGGCTTACGCTTTCAACACTAGGCCGGTTAGCAGGAATCCGTGCCAGAAACCGTTTGTTTTCTATGTCTCGAGTGCTAAACTCGACGTGCAAATGAACACGACGGTTAGCGAATACTCGAGACATCGGGTCCCGAGTCCTGATTGTCGTTGGAAGATTGCAAATCCAGCCGACGTTAATACCGTCGTCGTGTACAAGAAACCGGATCCTCATCTCTGGGATAGGGTAAGTGAATAATGGACATTGACTTTGTCTGTGTTTTACATGTGAAATTAGAGTGGTCATTTCCGGTTTGGGTTCGGTTCTCTTATTTGAATTTTAAAAAAAAAAACTATTTTCATCCCGTTAATTATATTGAATTTGGTCTAGTGCGGTTTTTATTAATAAAAAAATTATATTTAAAAAATCCATTTTTTCAATTATTTTTATTCTGTTAGAATTTGATTTTTTTTTCGAAGGTAATGATCATTCGATTTTTATACCGGATACGGTTATATGCTATTCGGATCGGTTTGGTTTGGTTTAGCTGAACCGAAGTGGCCACAAATTTGCTGTATCACTTTTGATAATTGGCATTTTGTGTTTTTGGGCAGTCACCAAGGAGGAATTGTTGCAGAGTGTTGCAATCGAAGAGGAGTAATACATTATGGATCAATGTCGGTTTATGCAGAGAAGGTGAAGTCACTGAGGTTAAATAATTTTCTGTTTTTTTTTTTCTCTCTTGTAATATATTTTTTTAAATGAAAAAAATAGTATTTTTAGTCTCTGTTTTTGTATCTTTTAATTTTGAGCGGTTATCTTTTGTATTTTATTATTCGAGGACCCAATTCTTCCGGTCCCCAAGGCGTTTTAGTGATACAAAATATGATTTTGTTGTGCTGTGTAGAAATTTATAACTCTATAATTAGTTTTTATTTTTATTTGGATTTATTTATCATTATAAACAAAAGAAAAAGGATATCTGATCTAAATTGCTTTTGTAATTTTTCGTAACCATTGCCAAAGCTTTTTGAAAAGTTTTCTTTATCACTTTTTTTATAAAAAAAAATATTCTCACTCTCATTGGTGGAACTTAAACAATGTGTTTGAGTGCCTTTCTGTCCAGTCATTCATACATTCGTATTAAAATAATTGGATTTTTTTAATAAATATAAATGATGCTTTTTTAATTGTCTAAAAATTAAAAAATAATTTGGTAACTATAAATAATATAAAATATAAAATTTAATAAATATGAAAGATATTTTTAATGAATTTAGAGAAAATATCTATTTGAAAAACTAAATTCAAAATCGAGTTCACGAATATTAAATTAATGGATAATTTTGTCTTTACATTAGCATATCATCATCACCTCGTGACATTTGAGGCAACGACGACAATAGAAGATAAGAGCTGACGCTGGTGGGTCCTCCTCCAAGATCTAATGTTTTTTTTTAATAAAAAATTAAACTTTGTAAAAACTGATGTTGTCCAATCCGGACATTCCACGTGACATCTTGATGTCCGATCGTGTAAATACTTTTAAAATTAAAGTGGATGTCTGGTTATTACTTTTAATGATATCTTAAACAGTGATTAATTTGTTTGGTTCGTGAACCTTGCCGATGGCTAAACTATCAATCGCATATCTTATTTAATTAAAATATGTTAATGACAGAAAACTATTCCAATAATATATTGTGAGGGTTAGTAGATCGTACACGTCTATCTGTATTGATGTTAATATGGATGGCATGTATTTATATAAATTTTATATTATTTTACTACAGTGATGATTTAATATTTGTAAAGCTTATAAAAAAACATTTTTATTATTCGAAACGAACCTAAGTATATAACATAAAGGTCAAGATATAGATATGTGGATAAATAATCGATGAGCTATCTGTCTTGAATCTGGAATTTTTATATTTTTATTACTCTTTTTTTTCATTTATGACTGATTTTATCATTTTCTTGAATATTTTTTTATAACTATATCCAATCTTTAATGCATTGATAAGCTTATATGCATCATTTTGAAGGTTGGAACTTCTGTCGACGTTAGTAAATATACTCATTATATATTATATATATATATATATATATATGGAAAACGTGTTGTTAAATCCCCGAATCTAATAGAGAATTACCATAAATTATATATGGATGGAAAATGTAGCGATGATATATAGTCTGCTATTAAATATTATATCTTTTAGAAAAAATATAAAGTTTTCCTAGTGGAACCTCCACTCCTACGCACCCATTACCCAATGCGCCATAATATAATATATACAATATATACACACACAGATATATATATAATGTGTGTGTGTGTCGTGCATATCTACTTCTATACTCCAAACTTAATCTCTCTGTCTATATATGGGGTCTCCGGTGGAATTCAAGGAGCTCCGGTTACCGGCGTTGGTGATTTACGCGCTTCAAGTCGTAGCTTTCTTCAGAGACCTCATCGCTACTCTCTGTCCGTACATCGGCTTGTCCGATTTCCAAGCACACGAGATCCGGCAACCCGACCCGGAACGTTTCGCCCGGCAATCTGTCTCCGCCGATGAAGCCGGTGGCGCGTGCCACGACGCGCTGGCTGGTCTCGCGGATAAGATCGTACCTGTGGTACGGTTCTCGGATCTCCGACCCGACCCGGGAGACTGCTGCGCGGTGTGTCTGACGGAGTTCGGTCCCGACGACGAGATCCGGCGGATCAGGAACTGCCGCCACGTGTTCCATCGGGGTTGTCTGGACCGTTGGATGGTTGACCACCACAAGATGACGTGTCCGGTTTGTCGTGACCGGTTTGTACCGGATGAGTTGATGGAAGATTTCATGCATTTGGTCTTGGGTTCCGGTCCGGATGTGTACGGACTCTACCGGTGGTGGTTTTGATTTTCCCTGAGCTCGAGTCACTTGTAATTATACTTATGTTGTAATTTACGTCATATTAGACCTATTTATTTTGACATATTTTGTGCGGAAGTCCAAAACTTTTTTTTTTTCATAACTAGTATGCAATTTTTTTATCGTGTCGAAAACCCATTTATTCCATCTGTTAAATAATTTGAAATGTTGTGGATTTAGGGAAAACTTAGTATATATGCCACATTGGACAATTTTGTATAGGTGCACGTTGTTCGATCCAAATTATTATAGAATATGTTGCGATATATAAAATCGACTATTATAATATATAGTGTATCGTGAAAATCTTATCAAATTTTAAAAATAGATATTTAGAAATTTTTTTAAATATTTGATTTAATCTTTAATTTATTTATTTACTTTGAGACTGTCACCTATTATAAATTATGAATAAATCATCACATTATTCCGCAAATCTTTGCGGAATAATTTTGGACATTTTTTTTTCCCAATACAATGTCACAGCTAAAAGTTATTCAATAACATTCTCTAGTCAGTACAGTATACTCTGGGATATAATAAATATTGATATTCCTTGAAAGTATGGGACATATTTATATATATAGATATAGATATAATATCGCACGTTCATATAATCAACCTATATTTTTTTTTAGTCTGTCATCATTTATATTGGTTGTGAGAAGTGCTAAAATGAAACTATGATATCTATCTATCTATATATATATCTTATATGCAGGAAATTTAAATACACGTATGTTATATGCAAGGAATTTAAATCAAACATCTAAGTCGAAACACAAAAGAGATCATATCAACGTTATATAACACAGAGAGGAGAGAAGAAAATGGTTCAAAGTTGCAATATTAATGGGGAGCCAAACGGATATGTACAGAAGTCGCGGCGGCGGGAAAAAGTTAACGGCAGGTGAAGATTCCGTCCAAGAGAGGCCACGCCGCCGTTAAAAAATCATTCTTCTGCCAAGTGGACGCTTTTGATTTTTTTTTTCCCCTGTATACGTTTCATGAAAAACTGCTTATGCGATTTTCAGACTCGCATACCATATTAAACATTCACAACATTCAATAATAAATAGAAGATATATTTTTATAAAAACAAGAATAATTTATTTTAATCTAAGAAAAATAAATAAAATTATAATAAATTCTAAAAAAAAAGAAATAACTCAACTAAACCGAACAAAATCTAACCAAATCATTTTTTTAAAATATATCCAGGGTACGTGTTTTTCCAATTTTGGCGTAAAACTTTTTAAATATTTCCGTATAAAATGTTACGATTAATTTTTGTACTTTTATATGTTTGGGCTCGAGGCCCAATTACACTTATTAATTACCAAAAAGCCCATCAATGAAGCTGCCCGTTGCTGGAGAAAAAACGCCAGCGGAGCCTTCCGTTGCAGCATTTCCGTCCGCTCTCTCTCTCTCTCTCTCTCGCGCTCGCTCGCTCGCTCATCGTGTCAGGCAAGAAGAAACGTGGAGGTCGAAGGGGGGAGGGATGAGCGGCCACGATTCCAAATACTTTTCTACAACGAAGAAGGGAGAGATCCCTGAGCTCAAAGAGGAGCTCAATTCCCAGTACAAGGTTCTTCTCTCAATCCATCTCTCTTTTATCTGACTCGCCGTCTATGCATATTGTTCTCGAATGGATCAGTGATCCGCCATTATTACGATTTCTGATTCCCGGTTGGTGATTCTCTTACTGGGGTTTCGCCCGTTGCTATGATTTTTCTTTTCTGGTAGATCTGCGTAGTTTTGGATTTGAATTCATTGGTTAATTTTGTTGCTTCTCAGTGGAATTATTTTCGGTATTCTGTGGAAAGATTGGTCGCGCGGTGTGTTAAGGTGTTACGCTCAACTATTTATTGGGAAATAACAAGAAATGTAAGAGAATTTTAGGGGTTTAAAGGCAAAATGTTCGCAGGAACGTGTGCAGTTTCCTAAGAACTGTGTTGGAAGTGATTCGTTTGATCCACATTGAACTTGGATCAAGGCAATTTTTTAGAGGATCAGAGGTTTACTCAGTGAACTGTTGTCTCCTTACAACTTCAATTGTTTTGGAAAGTAAGAGACCAATCCAATAAGCTAACTTGTGTTGGAACTTTCGACTTTTGTGGTTGCACCTGCTGATAAACGTACACAGAGTTCGGGCTTTGAATCTAAGAGATCTGTGTCCCGTGCAGATCTCAGTTTAAGTTGCCAGAGATAAGGAATAACAAAGGGCTAGTATTCAGATAAGAATCTTTATGTCATTTTATTATGCCGCAGTCATATCCAGTCTAACTCATATTTAACGGTATTCGTAGAGCTATTTTTCTTTACATTTCCCTTGCTCATAGTTACAATTCAGACATATGTGTACCGACTACCGACTCAAGTGGGGGAAATGCCCATTTTCTTACTTGCCTCGGTTTGTTTACCTTCCTTTTCTGTTGCCTTTGTTTTTTCCTAGGATAAGAGAAAAGATGCTGTTAAGAAGGTGATAGCTGCAATGACTGTCGGAAAGGATGTTTCATCACTTTTCACCGACGTAGTCAATTGCATGCAAACGGAAAATCTGGAGCTGAAGAAGCTTGTTTACTTGTATCTCATAAACTATGCTAAAAGCCAGCCAGATCTTGCTATTCTTGCTGTAAATACTTTTGTAAAGGTAAGACTCAAGCTATTTTCTGGTAATGTTGTTTTTCAATCAGTAGCCTAGGAAAGTTAGAACATCTAGTATGCGATGATTCCTTTGTTCTCTTGTGATTTGGAAACTAAAGTCTTCCATTGCACAATATATACAATTAGAAATTCGCTCGTTGAAATAATGTTATCGTATATCATATCATTATAAAATTTGTGCATTGCAATTCTGCAGGATTCACAGGATCCGAATCCGTTGATCCGTGCTTTGGCTGTACGGACAATGGGCTGCATTCGTGTGGATAAAATTACAGAATATCTGTGTGATCCTCTTCAGAAGTGTCTCAAGGTTGGGTTTTTAATGCCACCTTCTGGTTGGAATCTCGTATTAAGTATCCCTACTTCGATCAAGAATCTGTTTCATCTTGTTTGGTGAAAATTTTCTATTTATTTGCCTAACTTTTGCATGTTTTGTCATCAGGATGATGACCCATATGTCCGGAAGACAGCAGCTATTTGTGTTGCTAAGCTTTATGACATAAATGCTGAATTAGTTGAGGATAGGGGTTTCCTGGATGCCTTGAAGGATTTGATATCAGACAATAATCCAATGGTTGTTGCAAATGCTGTAGCTGCCCTTGCAGAAATTCAAGAGAATAGTACTAAACCCATCTTTGAGGTGAATAGTGCTACCCTTACAAAGCTTCTCACCGCTCTAAATGAATGCACAGAGTAAGTCCTTTCATCATTTCCATCTCCCTCATTTTCCGGCAATTGTAGTCGGATCCTTTTCGAGAAGCATTCAGCATTGTGATTACAACTGTTATAATCTGACGATTTCTAAAATATCATGCTTGTTGTGTTATGGCTTTCGGTTTGACCTATGCTTTTTTTTTTTTTTTATATTACTCGTATCCTCGGACTGTAGTATCTGTTATTTAAGATATTATATGCAGGCAGAGGATCATTGTTTTGACTGTTTAGGAACAGGCTGCATAAAATGGATATATTTGCCTAACTGGCTGGATTTTGTTGGTTCCGATTTTAATGCTTTGGTCATTGCAGGTGGGGTCAAGTTTTTATACTAGATGCTTTGTCAATGTATAAGGCGGCTGACCCTCGTGAAGCTGAAAACATTGTCGAGAGAGTTTCTCCGAGATTGCAGCATGCCAACTGTGCTGTTGTGCTCTCAGCTGTTAAGGTAAGATGCTTCCAATGGACTTTCTGTTTCCTGTGGTGCAATTTCATCCTTGATCGAACTTGTTTGTATAGACATCTATTATGCCTTGGACAATTTCCAATGATTTTTCTTTATTTCTTTTCGCAGATGATCCTTCAGCAGATGGAACTTATTACTAGTACAGATGTGATTCGAAATCTTTGCAAGAAGATGGCTCCGCCTCTTGTTACATTGCTTTCTGCGGAACCTGAGATACAATATGTTGCACTTCGTAACATTAACCTTATAGTCCAAAAGCGACCTACCATCCTTGCCCATGAAATTAAGGTACCTTAATCCTTAACCTCAAGACTCATATTACACCGTTGATGTATTCTTTCTTTATTTGATTTGCTGGAATTTGAGTAAAGATAGTGTGCTTATTTGTGATTCTGATTTTTTATAGGTCTTCTTCTGTAAGTACAATGATCCGATTTATGTTAAGATGGAGAAGCTGGAAGTTATGATAAAGCTTGCTTCTGATAGAAACATAGACCAGGTATCTTGAGTAAGCCATACCATCTGCTATACCTGTCAATCGTTTGGAATGTTCTGTCTATATGATGATGATTTCTGGTAAATGCTCTGTAGGTTCTTCTGGAGTTCAAAGAGTATGCCACAGAAGTTGATGTTGATTTTGTGAGAAAGGCTGTTCGTGCCATAGGCCGATGTGCCATCAAACTAGAAAGAGCAGCCGAACGTTGCATCAGTGTTTTGCTTGAGCTGATCAAGATCAAAGTGAATTACGTAGTTCAGGAGGCTATTATAGTCATCAAAGATATCTTCAGAAGATATCCAAACACGTAAGTTAATAAATTTTTATATTGTTGTTGCTGTGGCATTTTCTTAATCTTGGTGTATAACAAAATAATTTACAGATACGAGTCCATTATTGCAACGCTCTGCGAGAGTTTAGACACATTGGATGAACCAGAAGCTAAGGTAATGACCTCTTTCACATTTGATTGGTATGATACAGTTGAAGTTTCAGATCCAAATGATTAAATCTTGAATCGGTGAATTCATGCTCTTGCATTTGTTTGCATCTCATTAGGCATCCATGATATGGATCATCGGTGAATATGCTGAAAGAATCGACAATGCCGATGAACTTCTTGAAAGCTTCCTGGAGAATTTCCCTGAGGAACCTCCACAGGTCCAGTTGCAGTTGCTAACAGCGACTGTCAAACTGTTTTTGAAGAAGCCAACTGAAGGTCCTCAGCAAATGATTCAGGTTTTGCTATGCCGGTGTTGAAGCATATTTATCTCGTCCTGACTACTTCATGTCTATGTGTATTATATAAGACCGGCTTCTTTACCACTACGTTTCATTTTTCAGGTTGTATTGAACAATGCTACTGTAGAGACAGACAATCCTGATCTCAGAGATCGTGCATACATATACTGGCGTCTTCTCTCTACTGATCCTGAGGTGTTTACCCTTGATTCGTTATAGCCTCTGGTGGTCAGCTATTTCAATATTTTTTGGAACAAGTCATACGTGCGATTTCTAAAGACATTGATGTTTGCCTTCTGACTAGGCGGCTAAAGATGTCGTTCTGGCTGAAAAGCCCGTCATAAGCGATGATTCAAACCAGCTTGACCCATCCCTTTTAGATGAGCTTCTTGCAAACATTGCTACCTTGTCCTCTGTGTATCACAAGCCACCTGAGGCTTTTGTGACCCGCTTGAAGACCACAGTTCAGAAAACTGAAGACGAGGACTATGCTGAAGGGAGTGAAGCAGGATTCTCTGAGACATCTGCTCATCCTGCTGATCCCGCAGGTTCTCCTCCAGTCACCGCAAGACAAGCAGCTCCTGCTCCTGCTCCTCCGCCTGATCTGTTAGGTGACCTAATGGGATTAGATAATGCGGCAATTGTCCCCTCTGATCAACCCGAAACTCCAACTGGGTGAGTATGCTTCGAAATGATGCAACTCTTTTTTTCATTTGTTTTTATATGCTCGTAGCGGTCATCTGATTTTCCGAGCTTGATTGCAGTCCACCATTGCCCGTTCTCCTACCAGCATCGACTGGTCAAGGTTTGCAGATTAGCGCTCAATTAACTCGAAGGGATGGACAAGTATTCTACAGCATGCTTTTCGAGAACAACTCACAAATTTTGCTTGATGGTTTCATGATTCAATTCAACAAAAATACGTTTGGCCTTGCAGCTGCCGGACCACTTCAGGTAATGAACTCATCATTGCAGAACAAAAGTTTAGTTTTGGATCTCAAAGCTGAAATTGATGTAAGTATGTTGTCCGTCCTTTAGATTCCGCCTCTGCAACCTGGAACATCTGCAAGGACAATGCTGCCTATGGTATTGTTCCAGAACATGTCTGCCGGTCCTTCCAGCTCGCTTTTGCAAATCGCGGTTAAAAACAATCAGCAGCCTGTCTGGTACTTCAACGGAAAGATCTTACTTCACGCCCTCTTCATGGAAGATGGCAAGATGGAACGCGGAAATTTCCTCGAGGTAATTCAATCTTCCACCTGCATTAGTCTCCCCGTAATTGCATTCCCAACCTTCATATCGGTTTCAATAACTAATACACTGTAGGAGCATATACAAATGTGCGAGACAGGGTTGGAAACCCCCCCCCCCCTGAATTTTTGTCGTAGGGTTATAATGTGAGCAAAATTCGAAAAGCGGATTCGAATTCGGATAATTGGGTCAGAGATCGGATATTAATCTC
The DNA here is from genome assembly GCF_000463585.1 of Tarenaya hassleriana. Lineage (NCBI taxonomy): Eukaryota > Viridiplantae > Streptophyta > Magnoliopsida > Brassicales > Cleomaceae > Tarenaya > Tarenaya hassleriana. The sequence continues at coordinate 8,237,221 of NW_010965372.1, read as the reverse complement.
TGGTACTCGAAGAAATAGTAAAATGACTTTTTACCCCATGTTTTAGGGATATCACGGTCTTGAAATTTCGGGTTTGGATTCGCGTAATTTGAAAATTTTGGGTAGCCGAAGAGTATATATGATTTTTATTTTGAAATTTTCTATTTAAACTTGGGTTTGGATACCCATGATACTAAAAAATAATTGGGTACCTGACCGGAATGGATCTGAAATCGTGTAATATCTCTTGAGACCCGAGATGTCGGGGCGGTTTTCGGATAACCCGAAAATCTCGATACTCGACCTGTGCCCACTCTCCTAATGTTCAATACACGGGTTCGAATCATTGAGTTTCTAAGATTAGCTAAAAAAACCCTGGTTCTTCAGATTCAATTCAACAACTATTGTTTTCTTTCCGTCATATAACGCAGACATGGAGATCATTGCCGGATTCAAACGAGGTTCAGAAGGAATTCCAAGGGATCACGATCACGAGCGTGGAATCGACGCTGGATTTGCTATCGGGGTCGAACATGTTCTTCATAGCGAAGCGTAAGAACGGGAAGCAGGACGTGCTCTATCTGTCGGCGAAGCTGCCGAGAGGAGTGCCGTTGCTAATAGAACTGACGGCGGTGGTCGGCCACCAAGGCCTCAAATGCGCCGTCAAGACTCCATCCCCTGAGATGGCCCTTCTCTTCTTCGAAGCCCTCGAGCTTCTTCTCCTCCTCCACCTCAAGCCTTGATCTGCCTCTTTAAGGTAACTTAATAAACCTTATTCTTTTTTTTTTGTGTGGAGAAATTCAGTTTAGTTGTGTATATGTAATCTCTCTGTTTGTTGCCTAAAGTTTCTAAATTTTATTTGCCCCGCTTGAACCCTTTTATTATGCTTTTGTTTTTTCGGTGGAGAAAAATGGGTTTCGTTTTTTTTGTTGTGTGCTTGAACTTTTTTTTTTTGGGAATTGGGGCTTGCTTCTATTTTACATTTTATTTTATTTTTTTAAAATATTAAAAAAAACTTATATGTAAATGTCATACTATGTGATGTATTCGATGGACGACGGAAGTTTTAGAGAGACGTATTATGTGTAGATAACGTGTACTGTGTATATTATATTTTTTCATTATTTTTGCTCTATTTAATTTTCGGTTTTTTTATATTTTGTTTTGCTCCTAATCTTTCTGGTGTCGATTCTATATATAATCACAGTTTTAGAATATGGTATAATAAAAAAATTATATGAGCGATAAGATAAAAGCAAACTTTTGGAATAATTATTGAGAATCGGTCTAAAAGATCCTGGACGAATGGTCAAGTTTTGGATAGGAGATAATTTTTGAGTGTTCGATTCCTTACTGGTGGGGAGAGAGGTAATATTTGGGCTTATATGATCCATATATAAAGGCTGTTTTCGGGCTGAATGTTTACCTAGTCAATACGTCTGAAGGATATTCGGTTATAAAAAAAATGATTGAGAATCGTAATTTTATTAAAAAAAACACAATTTATAAATATAGATTTAGCCTATATTTGTAAAAGAATTTGCACAACAAACCAAACCCAGCCCATGATTTTATGATATCAGGGCATTAATGATAGGTCTGTATTGATGGGCCGACAGTTATTTGGCGTTGATGATTTACTTTTGTCTTCTAATATTGCATCATGATGTACTTGCTTTATTTGGCAATTTTGCTTGCCTATTATATATTTAATAATATATTTAGAATTAAAAAAATTTCCATATTATTTGGGTGCAAAAATTCAGCACATCTAAATTCACTGAATTTAACACGCTTGAACTTATCCTTTGAAGCTATTTATGGAACTGGTATGATCTATAATGGATATATATTTTAAAACTTACTTCAATTAGTTTTTTATAACTAAATCTAACGACATTGATAAAAATAAATAAAATAAGAACTAAACCTGACAAGAGATAAACACAATAATTAATAATCGGAAATTATATGCATATTTTATTTATAAACTGATATTGATGTCCTAAAATTGCGAGTGTTTAATTTATATTTTAAAAAAATGAGAAAATAAATCAATTTTTTGTGATTTTATAAAACTAATTATTACTATTTATCTAAGGAAGTATATTGCAGATTATAGTTTATATTTCAATGAAATTATTATATATTGGGTACTTCAGCTAACTTTCCGTCCAAAAGATTTAAATAATATTCATTTCAACAGATAAAATATTTGTATTCAGAGTATAGTAAATATATAAACTTATGTGAAAATAATGTATATAAATCATATAAATAAGGAAGAAGTATAGGACTAACTGCCAAATGTAACAAATACACTATATTTGCATAATGTTTTTTTTATCAATATGGTTTTTATAGTATATATATACTATATTTGCAATTTTGCATAATGTTTATGGTTTATGTATTTACTACCTCGATTTTATATTCATAGAATTTTACATAAAACCATATTGATAAACCGACAATCATCCTAAAATAACATTGATATTCTAATAAGGAATTCAGATTAAAAAAATAAAGTAAAAATCATTTACTCTTTATTTATTTTATTTACAGAACTTTTACGTGATAATAACTTATTTTGTACACATGTATTATTATATAATCATTTTAACAATAATATTTTATATAATACGTATATATATATATATATATATATATTCCAATAACCGAGAGATATTTCTACTTTACTCAATCATATATTGCAAACTTTTACCCAAATCATAATACTCCCTCATAGATGAAGTTTTAGAACAATTTTTTGTTTCAAAATAAATATCGTTTTTCGATTTTCAATGTGCTTTTTAATATTTTTTTCCAAATTTACTTTTAATTAATAATATTTAAATATTTTGCATGCCTAGAAATAATAATTATCTATGCAATAAATAAGGGTATTTTGGTTAAAACACTATTTTTCTTAATTTGTGTGTCGTATTCTTAAACGATATTTAAAATGAAACGGATGTATATATTTTAAAATTTTTAACATAGCACTTTTCTATGTACCACAATTATGATTAGTATTATTTTTTGTTATGCTTTGGGGCGATCACGTAATTAAGTGCTTCTTGTAACACGGTGACAGCTACATCATAGCCAACAAATCTACAAAAGCAATTGTGAGCACCAAAACCAACGGTGTCGATCTCGTGTTTGGTTTTATTATCATGCGCTGCGTAACACACAATCAATGCCACGTCAGCGATAATTTTTTATATATCGTTTATTAAGAGAAATATACAGTTACTGCAACATTTTCTCTCTCTAAAATTACATTGGATGCACAAGCACCCTCTCTCTTGGTGGCTTCTCTCTCTGCATTTCCTGACTTTCCATCTACAGAAGCTTTGGTCGGCAAGTGCTGAGGATTCATACGAGCTGTATATATAGGTTGTGTAAGTGATGGTTTGGGATCTTCATCCTGTTCTTCTCGGGTCTCGTTGTTCTCTCTCGGGTCCTCGAGGTGCTTGGTGGGTCGGGAGCTGCATGATATGGTATAGATTCTTCGCGAGATTTTACATTTCGTGAAATTTCTGCATTTTTTATGGGTTTTTATGGCAGTTAGGCCTGAGTGATTATGGTTCTGTGCTTCGATTTGACGCTAGGTTTCATTACTTTTGAATCCTTTTTTGCGGTTTCTTTTCTGTTTATGCAAATGCATCACTGTTCTTATGAATATGGGCGATAATAACGTGGTATTTGTGAAATTACTGAAATATACTTCTCAAATTGCTGGAACCGCGTCTTTGTGTGGGTATTTGTTGATATTGATGCTAGTGATGTTGGATTGCTGGTAATCGTGATGATAATGCCTTTGCAGAGTTGGGGAGTTTCAGAAGAATCAGAACTGTTAAAATGTATCTCCGTTCTAGATTGAAACTCCGGTTTTAAATATAATGCAGTTGCTTGTTGCTTGTGGGTGATCGGCTCGTTTTTGTTAAAACTTGAGAAAATTCGATCTTTTTTGTTGTACTGAAGTTTTGAAATGGGTTATATGGTGGGTTATTTTGTTGTGATGTATATAGTGTTTTCATTCAAACTGTGTGATGTAACATGCGAGTGATGGACCCTTTCTCAACCTTAGTAAATGCTGTTTTCTAATCGATGTTAACATGAGAAAACTGATAGATTTGCTCTCTTTTCAGATTAAGAAGTTCTCCTTGTAAAATTCTTTATATTACTTGTTTAGGTTTATGGTTGTAGAACCGATGTATATATTATCATGTACTGTCGTAAAAAGTGGTCGATATCAGTGGATGGTTATATTTACGTAGAAAATCTGTTCAGATGAATCATTCTCTCGTTCGGTTATGATATATCTGACACGAATAGTCGATATGCTCTAGCCTTCTACTTTTTGCAGTATTGGTACGAGGAAATTATTACGTTATTTCTTTTTCTTTTGTAATGGCGGTTTTCATCTTGCGAGTTTTGGGGTGATTTTATGAATGTTAGCCTCCTTTTAAGCCAAGTAAAAGGGGTTTTCTGGGCTGTAATCCCAGGTTTATTAAGGTGTCTAAAATGGTTTTCATATTATTTCTGGAATTGAGTTATGTCGATTTTCTTATTTTATTTTTTGTGATTGGCTTAGGTCATTAGGTGTATTTGGTCTTTGTGAGCGAGGTAATACATTCACCGTTCTTGAAGTTCTAGCGCTGCTTTATGTGTGTATTGTATTTGAGGAGTTATGGTCCCATTTTAATCTAAGGAAGAGTAACCTTGAAGGTTTTTATCCACAGACCACAGTACATTCCCTTGCATTGTCATGGAGCATATCAGATGTAGATTGTTATATGCATCACAAGCCCTTTTCATTTTCAGTTATCGAATGCAACTATGCAAACAATTTAAAAGTGCTTGTTTGGGTGCATGTAATCCTTCTAAGAAAGCTCTGATGTTTGAGTTATTGCTTTCAATAGATGTTACATTTACTATTATTGCTTGAATTGGAAGGTTAACGTGGCGTTATGTGTTCTCTGGCATGCTCAATTTTGTGGCATTTTAACCTCTATGAAGGGCTTGGTTTCCATGTCTATACTTCTAGGCATGCTATATGCATTGCCTTTTATAGCTATCTCTAAATTTCTGTATCAAGTCTAGAATGTTTTCCGCAGAATATGCTTGAGATTCTGATTTCGTTTCATATGCGTGCATGAATACATGCATGCATGCATATTGCATGCACGTAAGTGAAGTAGTAGTTCGAGTGGTTTGTTCTTTTAATTTTTTTTCCTGGCTTAAGGCTGCAACTCATGGTATATTTTATCGTATTTGTGATTATAGATCCCATTTTGGTGTCTACCACTGGGATGTGAATGAACAATGATCACGGCAAACATGAATCATAAAATTGAATATTCTTAGATTGTTGCATCTTAGCTGTCGAATGTAAACATGATCGCATCCATTAGACTTGTTGTTTTCTGTCAATTATTATCATAATTAAAAATTTTAAGAGGCTGACTTTGAAGCTTTTCGACAGGTTTGGTTGTACACAATGGTTCTGCAGCAGTCTTCACTCTGCACCTTTAACTATTAGGCAGTTTTGTTGCCATCCTTTTGTGCTGAATTTAATGGAGTTTCGGGAAATCATTTATAACCTACCGCTAATGCAGCCTTTAGCCTTGGATTTATAGTTAGCTCCTCTACCCGCACGGTTCTTTCACAAGTATGCCTACTTGGCGGGGAAAGTCCACCCCCAAGAATGGAAAATGGAAATCAAAATGGGAAAGTTTTCTTGACACCCTAAATCGGAAACTTCGTTTATCATCAGCAAGAAGAACAGCCAACCGATCACAAGGAACCCACAGGCGACACAACGATAGCATTTCGGAAAGAGGGTTCCGAACTTGGGTGCCATCAACGCCTCCATCACCTTCTGCAGCCGTATCACGATGTCAAAGTTTTGTTGGGACACCTCTTGCCCAACCGCTTCCGCTTCCGCTTCCGCTTCCTAGAGCAAATAGTCCCACCATTTGTTGCACAGATAAACCAGAGTGTGATTTAGATTCTAAGCAACTGCTGTTTTCACCTCCTCCTGATGCTGATTCTGTGGAGGGTTACATAGCTACAGCTTCCATTTCTAGTGGTAGCTCCATCGAGAGTGATGATCCATCTGATTCTCGTCTTTTAAGTCCTTTAACATCGGATCATGATAATGGGATAAAAATTGCTTCAAACAGCCCATCAAGGTAATGCTTGTGTTTTATCCGTATCTATTCTCTTCTCTCTTTCTGCCTCCTTTAGAAACTGACAAAACTTGTTCTTTCTTCTGAAGTAACAAGCACAGGAATCGATCAGCTATCAATTATAGAACCACAGCAGAGTCCCTGATGCCAACATATGTTTCCTGTAGTGATCAGGATAAGCGTTTTTCGACCGCTTCTCCAAAACGGCAACCACTATTCGCTGATATGCAGAATTTACAGATAACACAAGATGTTCTTACCAGTGCTCCAGGAAGTACGATTTCAAGTCCTAGGAATCCAGAACCACAGTTTGCATTAGATCATGGTTTGTTGAAGGGTAACACTCGCCCAGATATAACCTTGCTTGGATCTGGGCATTGCTCAAGTCCTGATTCGGGTTCTGATCATATTTCGATTGGTGGAGATTTTTCTGGACAGCTCCTTCAGCCACAAAATAGGGGCAGCCCCCAGTGTTCCCCAGTAGCTAGCCCAGGAATGAAAAGCCCTAGTCCCAACTCAGGTATACAGAGTGTGACTGTTACCCCACTTCATCACCGAGCTGGTGGACCAAGCTCTGAATCATCCATGTTACAGCCTGAAGACAGAAGACAGCGCAGCCACCAGTTGCCCCTTCCCCCCATATCAATCCCCAAAACCTCTTATTTTTCTCCCAACTATCTGAGAGCTACATCTCCGACGGTCCCTCGAAGTCCTTCTAGGGCAGAGACATCAGCAAGACCAGGGCCACGATGGAAGAAAGGGCGTTTGCTAGGTAGTGGTTCCTTTGGATTTGTCTATCTTGGTTTTGACAGGTCAGTAGCTAGTTTCACTAATCTTGAATTTTTACCTCCATGCTTATGTTCCTTCATTATTTGCTTGAATGCGGTATCCATCAGAGCTTTAGTGTTAGTCTACCATTTAAACTTTAGGAGTTATTCTGAAAATGTAATCAAATTGTTCATAAGCATGCATTTTATAGTGTTATTGATTTAAACTTTCTCTAAATTTGAGTTATATACATCTATGTTTCTTGTTGGATAGATTTTCCCAAAGTTTTTATTTTTACATTATATATTTAGTTATCCAATGCATGGATAATGCTTTCCTTTTTCGAAGTTTTTATGCTTCGATAGTCGATACCCTCTTTTTTGATCCTCAGGGAAAGTGGTGAGATGTGCGCTATGAAGGAGGTTACTTTATTTCCAGATGATTCAAAGTCCAAGGAGAGTGCACAACAACTTAATCAGGTATCTTGGAGGTTGCATCTTTGCTTTACTGCCTTCTGGGAGTTTTATGGTCAAATAAGTCATGTATTGTCCTCAAAGTATATGCCCTCTTTACAACTTGGACAGGAGCCACTGTTATCTTATTCTCAACAGAAAGTTTTCTTGCAGGAGATAGCCATGCTAATCTGTTTGAGACACCCAAATATTGTGCGATACTATGGCTCTGAAACTGTAAGTTCTTATTTATATGGCTTTTGTATTGTGAAACTAGCATATGAAAAAGAGATTGATGTACCCTTTGTGATGTTTGGATAATGATATAAGCTATAAATAGCATACTTGGGAAGAATATACCTGATTTAGGAAAAAATCGCTCACATTGCCAATCGACTTTAGGTTTGGGTTTCAGATTATATGTTTTTTTTTGTTGGACAAATAATGGTGGTAAATGTAGAATTGGTGCAAGAACCAATTCATGCACTCTGTGACAAGAACTTGTTTTTTTGTGTTTTTGGCTGAAAGAAGATAGGTGAAAAGCTCTACATATACTTGGAGTATGTCTCAGGTGGTTCTATCTATAAACTTCTTCAAGAGTATGGGAAGTTTGGTGAGAATGCAATCCGCAGTTATACACAGCAGATTTTGTCGGGACTAGCTTATCTGCATTCTAAGAACACCATTCATAGGTGAGTTTCTTATGTAAGTGATGATGAACTGTGAACTAATTGTGGTTGTTGGTCTGTCGTCCAACTCAATAAGTTTTTTTTTTTTTTTTTTTTTTTGAAA
>NW_010965372.1:8225638-8228910 GCF_000463585.1 Tarenaya hassleriana | reverse complement strand
TCAAAAATTTTTTTTTTTTTTTTTTTTTTTTGCAAAAAGGGTTGTACCTCGTGAAACTGGTCACTCGTTACAATATTATTTTTCATGTTCATTCTATCTTTGTTCAGAGACATCAAAGGAGCAAACATACTGGTGGATCCAAATGGCCGTGTGAAATTGGCCGATTTCGGGACAGCAAAGCATGTAAGGGCGTGCTTTGAAAATCTTATATTTATTTTGGAAGGGACAAACTAAGATATATATTATTTTTTACTGTTTTAGATGATTCTTTTCTATAGAATAATGCACATTACTGGGCAGAGTCATGTTTTTTATATGCTAATCTTATCTGCATAATGCAGATTACTGGGCAGTATTGCTCGTTATCTTTCAAGGGAAGCCCGTACTGGATGGCACCTGAGGTTACAACGATTCTTGATAATCTGCTCTATTAACGAATGCAAATTCTTCTTCTATCTCACAGTTCCAAAATTCTATGGCATAAGGTTATTAAGAATTCAAATGGCTACAATCTTGCTGTTGACATATGGAGCCTTGGATGCACAGTTTTGGAGATGGCTACCGCAAAACCACCTTGGGGTCAGCATGAAGGGGTCAGTGACATGTAGACACCAAGCATTGCTTTGCCTTTTCATATTTTTCTCCCAAATGGAATTTCTTGTATTAGATTTTCGATGATGATACTCGTACTAGAGATTCGGTATATTGCTTCCTCTTATTCTGGGTTTCTTCTCCAAAGGTTGCTGCTGTGTTCAAGATTGGTAACAGCAAGGAGCTTCCAGAGATTCCCGATCATCTATCAGATGAAGGAAAGGATTTTGTGAGGCTTTGTTTACAGCGTAACCCATCTGCCCGCCCTTCAGCAGCTCAGCTTCTGGAACACCCTTTCATTAGAAATGGTGCCCCCTTTGAAAAGCATGTCATCACTGCTGACGATCTCGAAGTGATGCGTATCATTAACAATATTTCACCGGTATGAAATTCTCATCTACTGCTATGTTATATTCATTTGTTTCTGAGAATAATTGTATGAAACTCTCATCTACTGCTATATTATATATTAATTTGTTTCTGAGAAGAATTTATGTGTATATTGTACTGGTTGACCAGCTTCTGCTTGCAATATGAATTCAGTCCAATGACTCCAATCTTCAAATTATGGTTGAACATTTGCTTAACCATAGTTTCTGCAAACTGATCTTCTATCAGGGAATCTTAAATGCAAGAAACCTTCCAGGTTTCGATTCTGAAGATACCCTGAACCATCACCCACAAGGAGTGAAAATAGCTTCAGGAAATGGGTACGTGAATTTTCCTAGTGGAGCCAACCTCATGCCTGATGACCACGATTTTCATTTTTCTACTTGTCGGCATGTAAGATCAAAACATGAAGATGGATATCTCGTCTTAGTAATGTCGTGATTCTTTTCTTTTATGCTTGTATTTGTACGTTTCTCAGAAGTCCCCTCGCATCAAGGAATATGCACTACCCCGATTTGCCAATTGGCAGCTCAAATTTACGGTCACCGCAGCATATGAGAGGAAGGGTGTCTCCTCCTATATCAAGTCCCAGGTTAACGGGCAGCTTATGCAGTAGCTATCTTCATCAACAACACAACGGTTGCGATCCTGATCTTTCCAAAAGATGGTCTCACCCTGGTCGCGTTCTCCGGGAGATGATCACATCAGGACATGAAGAGCCCTCTAGTTCCAAAAACGGAGAGTCTTTGCTGGCGGATCATGTTTACCCGCAGTGTCTGGGTGCAGAACTCTCGTTTGTGCATTACCTCGACCAGGAGCCAAGTTGCTCACCGCCTGCTCGGGCGGACATGAACTAATATATATATATATACGCACTAAATGCTAATAGACTAATGTTTTGAATGGGGATGACTTTTATTTTGGGTTTTGGGTTTTGGGTTTTAGTTTTTGGATTTTGGATTTTGGTTTTTGGTTTTTGGTTTTTGGATTTTATAATATTTGAAAACTAAAAAAAGTACTTTTGGTTTTTCATTGATTTTTTCATTAAAACGGCTTTTCAAGTTTTTAGGGAAAGTAATTTTGTTTATGGTTTTTGGATTCTAAAAACTCCAACAATTCAAAGCCTAAAATCAATTTATGGCATAATAACATGACTTGCTATATATATACATATATACATGGGTGCATGTGTGTTTACGTGTTCATGTGTTTGTAATCTAGGTTGCCGACATCATAGTCTGTCGGATACAGATAACACATGAAGATGAAGGCAGCCTAAAAAAATGGTGAAACCACAATTGATAAGAGCCGGAGTTCAAGCCTTGGAGCTTTTACCCCGCATCAAAATCAGGGTGATCGAACAAGAACAACTCTCTTCTCTTACCTTTAGATGGAATTTTCTCATTCAGCAGATTCTCATAGTGTTAACAGAGTATAGTGTAAAAGAAGTCTGTACATCCGAAAGTACACCGATACAAACAAAAAATACAGAAGAAATGTCGAACAAAGAAGCAGAGATTTCCTTGGCTGTGGGAGCTGCCATGTCCTGATACAGTTGCATACATGTACCTACCTGGTTGTATGTATACCTTTCCAACCTTAGAGCTGGAGAAATGGATCTGATTCTTCATATGTAAAACTCTTTTTGCAACTCTTCATCCTTTTTTTTTTTTTTTAATGTAGACAGAGAAATATTCGGATCTCCTTTAAAGGGTTTGGATTTTTTTCCCCTTGATTATGTTGTCTCTCTGTACTGAAATTGCGTTGGTGAAAACCATGAACAGATTTCCATGGTGGATTTGACTAGGGTTAGGGTTAGGGTTTTGAGGTTTAGTCATTCCGACGTTTCATCTTGTTTCCAGTATCTCGTCTCGCCTTGCCTCGTCCCCTAACGTTCTTCAGATACGGCTCTTCAACCGAATATTCAATCTCGTCGATCAGATAATCTAATATATATATATATATATAGATATATATAACCCATGTTTTCAATCTTATGTATAATCAATCTATGGATCTTAAGATATGCATGCATACACAGATTTTTATCCAAGAAACATTAAAGTCTTAAACCCTCTGATACGATGTTCCGACCAAAGCGCACCCAAACAAAAGATAGGATAGAAGAACGGAAACTAAGCTTTATGTACAGAAATATATATTGATATTTTTTAAATAAAAATGCACCAAAATATGTGTGAAAGAGAAATCACGAACATATAGAAGATGACGATCAGTAAAACCGATCTCTTCCTCCTCCGGTCCACCATCTCCTCCTACACGAGAGATGT
>NW_010965372.1:8182421-8225562 GCF_000463585.1 Tarenaya hassleriana | reverse complement strand
TGATTCTTAGATCCTTTTATGAGACTATCTACACGACAGATGTCGCCCATAATAACATTTATTATTTGTAACCAATATCGATTTTTTTCATAAATTCAAATCAGTAAATAAAAGTTTTCGCATGAATGCATTGTTTATGTTTTTATATAAATATATAAACTTGAAAACAATAAAAACATTAAATGACTAAAATATTTATATTTTGAAAATAATGACGAATATACAATTAAATATACAATTAATCGAATAGTTGATATTTTGAAAGTTTTGATAAAAATTCTGTATGTAAACCATTATTATTTCGGTAGAGGTTCTACAAAATTTTGAAAGAAATTTTAAATGAGTAATATATTTCTCTAGAAGAAAACCTATTTAGAAAATTTTGAAAGATATCATATACTTTTACTCAATTTTAACTTTTCCTTTTAATTTATAAGATTTTACTATTAAAAAAACAAGATAAAGAAAAAGCAAAAGACTCACCAATAATCGTCCCATCCGGGTTGGCTCTTGGACCTTCCATAGTGTCCGTACGGAAACCCGAACTGGTGGGGGCGTTTCGCGTTTTGAAACGCGCAGCAGCCGATTGAGTAAACCGCGATAAGGACGACGATCACGACGACGTTAAGCACCAAGAGTTTACGCCAATCGCGACGCACAGTCTCCATAACGCCCGCCCTGCACGAGTCGCAGTCGTAACAAAGCACGTTCGCGTCGTTGTTCCAGCGGTTGCAGTCTGAGTCTTGCTCCACCATCGTCGCCACGTTGTAAACGCACGACGTCGGCGGTTTGCAGCATCCTGACTGCACGCGCGTTTTACGTGTAATCGCGTTAGTGACAGAAGATTAGGTGTATATATACACACGTAACACACATATATGTATGTATGTATGTATGTATGTATGTGTATACCTGAATGGGAGTGAGGTCGTTGTGAAGATAATCAAGAGGAGTCCAAAGGGCAACCTTGGAACAAGCCATGGAACCCAAAAGACAGCTCCTGATAGTGTTCCAGTACTGATAAACCCTAACCCTGTTCCTTAACCATGGATGATAATCTTCAACCCTGTATTCTTTATAAACCCTACCCGCAACACCGACACCTCCGCCATGGCTTGTGACCACAAATCCAAACACGGTCAGGCCCATCAGAGCAGCTATTACGAGGATCATCACAAAGAGGTAGACCCAAAGCGCACATGCAACGTTGCAGCATGCACCGACCAGACCTGCTAATGACATGATTAAGATCGCTAAGCCCAGGATTAGCAGTGGCTTTTGCAGGAAATGCTCGCATGTCTTGTTTGATTTCGCCATCCCCAGAGCTCCTGCTATTATGGCAATGGAGGCTAGGAGTGTTAGGCTGTTCAGTATCCCTATCACCGTGTTGCTTGTTCTGTACATACTTGGTTGTGTTTGTGATTCAATGAATGATTCTGAATCTCTCTCTCTCTCTCTCTCTCTCCCCTTTTTCCTTTTCTCTTTGTTGGGTTTTGAGGGTTCTCTTTGCTGGGTTTAAAATTCTAAGTGAGTGTCCTCCTTTATATCAGAAATATTTCTTAATAACATAAGCTTAAGCTGCTATATATAATATATATATATATGGAGAGAGACAAATGTGGGGATTAGGTTAAAGGATATACTTTTTATAAAATTCTAATAGTTTCTCAATATTATCTAGATAGCTTCTAAAAATTTAATTTACGTTTCAACATGCATTTCCTTTTTTTTTTTAAGTGCATGGATTATGATTACATTCAATTAAAGAAAAACTGTATATATTAATATAGATATGGTGTTCCTCATGTACGCATATGATTGAAATTCAAATAAACTATGTGAACACCGCAACATTAAAAAAAATTTGGGAAGCCAATGCCTTTTTTTTTATTTAAAATCTGCTTTCACTATTTTAGTATTTTTGGCTTTGCCGCTTTATTTCTCTGCCTTTATTTCATCACTTTTAATCAGTGGGTGTGCCTTTCTATACGTATTTTTTATTTCTTTTTCCCTTTTTTTTTTTCTTGGGACTTGGCTATTAAGCTTCTTAACCATTAAGTAACCAAACGACGAAGATGATTTCACGTATCGTAGCATTTTGTAGGCTCGTACTATATATACGTATATACCGTAAAAGATCTAATGGGAAGCGACGTAATCACGTGAGGTTTTGCCATAACGAGATAACATTATCTTCAGACATCGCTAAAAGCTCCATAACCATTCCAACGAACCAACAACGTTTGATTTCTGAAATGCCCAGTTTTTTCTTTTTTGTTCTTATTGAAGAGAATCCCCAGATGAAGGGGGATTTCTCTCACTTGTGTACGTTGAAAAGCATGAATCTTTCCAGATTTCAGACATCCTCGTATTATTGTTCTTCTTCTTTCTTCTATGCGACCTGTCGCTGCGTATGCTACCGCCATGGATGAGACCTTGATCAACCATGGCTACTTGGGAAACAGAGTATCAGCCAAAAACTATTTACGGGTCGGTGAGGCTGAAGCTGAACTCCCATAGTTTCTTGGCCAAGTTTCCATCTTTAGCCTGAGAGCTCGGATTTGCGACATTGTTGTCCATGAAGTATTCGCCATTCACTCCCTCAACTTGCGGATGAAGCGCAACATAACACGTAGTTGAAGCCCCCTGAAATCACACAGAGATATGAACATGCTTGATGCGTATGTGTATGCGTATACGTAAGGCGAGATGATGAACGTTTTGAGCACGGTGATGAACTTGGAAGCCAAGAAGATGAGGAAGAAGACGGTCTAGACCTGTGGAATACTCTTCAGCACATACTTGCCTACCAGATTTCCGATTTCTGCATAAAAAAAATAATAATAATAAGTGAAGATGGTATCAGCTAATCACAAGCCTAAACGCAGTTTACATTGCATACTTGCACATGATTGTGTACACTGGATATCGCATGAACAAGACATTATCCAGAGAAGGAAGGAATAACGGTGAAGAAGTATATAATGAGCAAGAGAAGTTACTGTTTATGACGCTGTGGTAGCGTAAGAGATTGGTCATAATGGATCCGGGATGAAGGGAGTTGGCTGTGATATTCACCCCTTGTTCCTGTTTAAGTAAAACCCAATGGTTGATTGATAAAAAAAAAAAGTTAGCTCCTTTGGACTTCTCTTCAACGGATATCGGTTTTCGTAATATATGTTACCTTGAGCTGCCTAGAAAGCTCTTTCGCATGCAATATGTTACATAGCTTTGACTGACCATAAGCTTGCAACGAGTTATAGCTGCAACAATAGTAAGATCGGGAAGAGTATCGTTGGTGATAAAGGTGGAGATCGAAGCGAGAAGCAGAGAGGTGTGAACGTAACAATCACCTTGACTCGTCGTTTATTTTGTCAAATCTAATTCCTTCCCAGTAAGCAAACCGATGGCCTTCGGAGGAGACGATAACTATCCTTCCTTCTCTGTTGCTTTCCTGAGCTGTTGTCTTCATTATGTCCAAAAGAAGGTTTGTCAGCAGAAAATGACCTGCAAAAATCAGATTCTTATCTCTCCATCTATATGTAGGAACATAGTTGCGTAGAGAAATTCTTTCCCGGCAAACCCTAAAAAGTTCGTAATATTTACCGGGAACCCGAAAAATAAAAATTCACAAAAGCAAGAACGGAGAATCATATGTTCACTTGATTAAACATACCCAGATGATTGGTTGCAAACTGCAATTCAATGTTGTCACTGGAAAGCATGAAAGGAGATGCCATAATCCCTGCATTATTGCTTCAGACAAAGAATGAACAAACCCAAAATCAAGTTAATCAACTCCACTAATTCAGCAATTACTTGAACAGAACAAACACCGATGAACAATGAACTTAGCCATTTACACGAGAAGATTCAGCGGAAGACCAGAGGACTTGTACTCTGACGCAAAGTTCCTCACAGATGCCATTGAGCTAAGATCTAACTTCATCACATCGATCTTGGCTTCGGGATTTCCCTTGAGAATTGCTCCTCTGACTTGATTCCCGGAATCTGTGTTCCTAACAGCCATAATCACATGTACACCGCGAAGTGCAAGAACACGAGTTGTCTCTTGTCCAATACCACTCGAGGCACCTGACACGAACCGATATAACATCATTGTAGTCAAACCCTAAGGATCCATGGCGAAGTGAAAGGAAAGGAAAAGAGATGAAGGGACAGGAATATGATCTTCAAAAGTGAAACAAAATCCATCGATGGATGATCTATCACCAAGAACGAGAAAAGTTCCTATATTTATCATCCAGCATTAAAGTAAAACGATAGGTTCCTGTCAGATTCAAGATTCTTACAGAAAAATTAGCAAACCCTTTTCTCTAGGTTACAGGATATCCTCCCAACACCAGCAGAAACTTTAAGAGCCCAACGGAATTTTGATCGTTTCGTCCACTACAAGATACTACAACCGCCTATAGTTTGACTCAGTTCAGAGACAGAACCGAAGCACGGAACTGAAACTGTAACAAAATTGGAAACTGAAGCAAACCCAGATCGCAAAAAGTGGAAGAACATCTGGAAAAAAAGGTAAGGGATCAGGGAAAAAAAGAAAAACCCGTGACAATGGCGGTGAGACCAGTGCCGTCGACTCCATGAGTGACTTCTTCAGCTGTGGAACGAGCTGAGAACCCAGACGCCCCTTTCCATCCGAAAGGCCACATTTTTTCCTCTTCACAGAAATCCAAACAAAACCCTAGAATTCGCTAACGGAGTTCGACTTTTTCCCCCTTTTCAGAAGAAACCCATCTTCATGCGGTAAATTCACAGACTTGATTCGCCATCGTTTTCACCGATACACGTTGAAATGTTTTTACACATTATACTTATTGATACACCTTCTTCTATCAAAATATCTAAAACATCACTCATTATCAAAAGACCAATTTATCTTTTTTTCATTATAAAAAACGTGTATCATCCACTTTCCAATTAAAACAAATATATTGATTATAAAATAAAATAATTAAAATGTAAATGTTAAAAAAATACATCTTTGTTCATCTACTCCATCGAACTCTTTACACCATCGTTACTATTGCACAAACTCACGATTACAGATTTTTTGTTTTCTTTTTTCGCATTTAAATTTGATAAAGATTTACAGCGAAATTTAAAATTATAAAAATATAGATAATTTAGAAAAAAGTATTTTGATCATAAAACTGATGTTAGTTATAGTATTTCAGTAATTTTCTAGTGACTGTTATAGTAAATGACAAAATATTGATCCTAATAATAGATTCATTATTAGATTTATAATGAAGTCAAAATAGAGTTATAATTTTCTCTCACACGTGAGAAAAAATATGGCTGCCTTTATTATCATACAAAATAAGTTTTCTACTACTTACGAATAATTTATAATCATATTACGATTATTTAGAATTGTTAAAGTATCTAAAGATCTTAAATTTGCCGAGTTTTGATCGAGATATAATTGATATAAACATTCTAACTAGTAAATATGAATTTGAAGCCATAATTTGTGAATTTTATAACTTTTTACAACTATTTGGTTATACACAATATTAACTTGTTTAGAATACTTCTTATAATTTATAAATTTATAAAATTTTGTAAATTAGAGTTTCAGAATCATAATTATTGTTCGCGATGTTTCCTCTTCTTTTTGTGCAAGCCACAGAATCAATTATTGTGGGCCGACCACGTAAGCTGTCACCTCTTCTTCTCATGTAGAATCCGCCAAGAAATACAACAAATGATGTGATAACTTTTATATATATATATATATATATGTGTGTATATATGTATATAAGTATGTCTAAATATTCTATATTTATAAATCTGTCGATACACCAATAATGTTTATCACTTCAGTTGTTACCATTCGGATCTCGGCCTTGGTTTTGACGACAAAGTAGGATGGGCATGAAGAGGAGTTGGGTCCCAAAGATTTATGTGATACATTACCAATTACCAAATGTCCGTATTACCCTTAAGAAAGAGGTGAAAAGACATTGACGCCCTTCATGAATTGGAGCTTAGGAGTTACTAAGTTAGGAAGATGCGAGAACATTTGTCAAGGGACGCTCTTTTACATTTGTTTCTTTGTTCTTTTTTTTTTTTTCCGTTTTCTTATTAACATATAACAAATTAATCATGATATGAACACATCAGGTCGATTCATAAAAAATATTTATTTTAATAAAGATTTTAAATATTAATTTTCAAAAAGTACGTACGAGTATTAAAATTTACTAGTATTTATATTTATTAATATCTACTTTTAAAATATAGTTTTCTAATATTTTTATATCAGTCACCTAAATTACCATATAATAAATATTTTTATATTTTCTAATTTAAAAAGAAATTATAAATCATTTTTTCAAAAAGGCATAAGATTAATTAGAAAATTAACTTTTGCTTATAAGAACCATATTTTTGTGTTTGTGCAAGTAATATGGTATCTAAAGGACATATTATGATTTTGTGCAAGTAATATGCCCATGAAAACAAGGATAACTTCTGTTTGGTCCTATTTAGTGGAAGCTCATACAAACCACACTAAACATAACTTAACTTGGGTCTGTCGAGACAAACCCATACAAAAAAAAAATAAAAAAAGCATACGTAATTATAAATTGGGTCTGTCAAGAAAGAAACCCACAACAAGTTAAACTTTAAAATGGACCGTATAGAAAAATAAAAGCGAATTTAGTAACCGGCGAGAGTTAAAGAAAAAAATACTGCAAATTTCTGAACTTGTAATTTTGAGACAAATCAGCAAGGAAATACCACATAAACATAACGATCTATTAGACCCGATCATAATTCATAAATAAATCGGGTTAAATCGAATCAGGTCATAAATAAACCAGATTTAAACAAACCGGATCATAAATAAACTGAGCTTAAACGAACCGGTTTGAATATAGAAAACGGGAAAAAACGGTTAAGAGGCCAATAGATGTACCTTTAAACGGTTATTTATTACCAAGTTTCTTGGAAAAAAAATATAAAATAAATAAATATACACATAAAGAAAAGGGTAGAACAATTTTTTTTTAAATATTTGCACCATGTCATATGAAAAAACAAATGGTGCATGACAAAATGGCATAGCTACTAAATCGGATATACGAAAAGAAAAATCATTCACCATATAAAATTTTAACCATTAAAACATCATGCGGGTTCTGACGTTGTAAAAGTTACTAATATAACTCGTGTAATTTAGAAACGGGACAAAAACATCTAGTGTTATGAAATCATCCTCAGGGACAAAAGCTCATTACTCTTCCAAAACTCATTTAGCGTTGTGAATACCTGCTCGACGATGAGAGAGACCCCCTGGAACCACTCCACTGGTCTCCTTCACCGGCTCGTTCTCGGCTGCTGGTCCACCGGTCAGGCCTCTGCCCCGCCGGTCCTCGGCTTCCCCAGTGGTCATCCCCTGCCGGTGGTCGGTTAGCGTTACTTCCACCCCACCGGTCAGATTCCGAACCTGCAGGTGCTGGTGCCGAGATTCCACCTTCTTCAGTGGTTTGGCGCCTGAACCTGGGAACGTATTTGCCAGCAACTGTCGACTGGCAGTGGCAGCAGAAGCAGGTTCGGCGAGGTGAGGAGGGGAAGCCTCGGTTGGTTTCAACAGGGTTTTTCGCCTCAGCCTCTCTTTCTCCTCCGCCTCCCGTTCTCTTTGCCTTTGCTTCTCCGCAATCTCATCCAGCTTAGCTTTCCGCTCGGCTTCTTCCTTTCTCCTCCTCTCAGCCTCTGCATCAAGTTTTAAGACAAGTATACACCATTAATAAGATAGCAGATCATGAAACAGAACTAGAACGAATAACAAAGTGATGCATATCTATTGAAACAGCTCCTCTACCTTCTCGCTGGCGACTTTCCTCTTCTTCTCGCAGCTTTGTTATTCTTTCTTCTTCGCACGTCAAGTAGTATATCTGTTTTCTCTTGACATCTCTCTCTTGTTTCCTAGCTCGTATTATTTGTCTGATCCGCTCCTCTTTCTCTGCCCTTAGATGGTCGAACTCTGCTTGTCTATGCTTAATCACTCTCTCCTGGAACACATTCTGGAACCAAAACATTCTGTTTCAGTTACTCGTAAAACAAAAACAAGTCCAAAGACACGACAAGAATCACAGATTCAAGATAAGCTCAGATATACAAAACAACGCTCAAAGAATTGTTAGTACACTTCGACCTCTGAACAAGTCGTACTAACCTTACTATCCAACATTCTGGCCAATCTGTTCTTTTCCTTCAGGTCACTCTCGTGCCGTGCTCTGCTGAGCTCAACCTCCCTCTGAAAAACAGGAAATTTTTTTAGGATCTAATAGACCTTGAAAGAACCCAGTTCTAAACAAGAGATCAACATTGCGGTAACAACAAAAAACTGTGAAAAAATATGAAAGATCTGTTTTGAAAAAATTAAATTCAGGAGATAGCAAACATGGCAGTATCCAAAGAGAACAAAACGCGGATCACACAAAAACATACTTGTCCAATACCCTAAACACGGATAGTTCAAGGATAAAAGAAACATGAGTTGCCCACAGGTACTCTATGCTGGGAAATTTATGCTGTAAAGAACTGTTTAAATGGCTACCTGGTGCTCGCGTTCATGAAGTTCCCTTTCTTCCACTAAACGTCGCTGATATGCAGCTTCGATCAACGGAGCAGCCTCTTCTTGCTTTGCTCGTTCCAAATAATCCATAGTTTTTGCAAGTTTTTGGAGCTTCTTCTCCATCTCTTGCCTCTCCTTCAACTGCTCACTCAAGGCCCTTTCCATCACACTTTGTTTTGTCACCTTCTCCTTCATTTAGTTTAAGTTTCCAAACACCCATTAAATATTTACAGGGAAAAGAGAAACAAGAATGCAGAAAAGGTGTCTCCAAGACAACAGCAAGCCAATATTGAGAAACTTACTCCATCTAAAAGTGTCTTCTTTTTGCCCTTCTTCAGGCGTTTCTCAGTGTCCTCCAGTAATGCCTGTGCTTCTTCAAGCTCCCTCTCCTCTATCTCCCGAAGGATCCTTTGTCTCCTCCTTTCCTCAAGCTCGGCAGCAAGTCTCTTCTGTTCCGCCTCTTCAGTTATCCTCTGAATCTTGAGCCGTTTCTGCTCCTCTTCTCGTTCCTTTAGAATCAAGCAGAAAATAGACGAATTGTTTCCTGCAGGCCTAAAGGCTAAAGTATGAACATGATCTTCATGTAAAACAAATACCATTTCCAATTGCTGACGCTCCACTTCTTCCTTCCTCTTCTCGATGATTATTTTCCGTGCAATCAGTCTTTTGTGCTCCTTTTCCACAGTCTCTCCTAGAGTTGGTAATGTGCCACCTAGTTTTGATGTTTTACTCGGAGTAGGATATAGCATAGCTCTTAGTTCGTTCAAAGACTCAGCAAGAATAGCCAGATGGTCCCGCAGACCATCAGACTCAACACCCTGGTGCAAATAATTGGTTGAAAAAACAAATAAAAATCAGCACAATAGCCAGGAGTGGGGCAAAAGGTATAATAAGTATTGAAGCAGAGCATCAACAAATGCGTACCGAATTTCCAAAAATGACAACACCCTTCATGTGGTCAACTTTCATGGCAATGAAATTGTTTTTCACAGCATCAACTGAAATCTTCTCAACAACTGAGAAGTCGAAGAAGGGAATCGACTGAGATAAACTCTCGATTCGTATTGTCTGATAAATCCGTGACACCTGGATAAATTCACAACAAAGGAGTGTAATTACGAATCTGTAAATATCTACAATGTCAGAAACAATGAAAAGAATAACTAAACTATTTACCTGCTGAAGCAACCTGAGGGTAGCAAGTTTCTCCAAATCAGAAACATACTGAGAGAGCTTTACTTCAGGTAAAGAGGGAGCCGAAGATAGCTTCCCACCAAGTTTAGAGATCTTATCCAACAAAGGCTGAATCTTGGAACAAAGATCAAGTGGGTGAAACTCATGCTCCAAAAGATGAAAAAGATCTTTGACCTCCTGAGTTGCACAGCTCAAAACACCTCTAGACACCTAATAGAAAAGAAACAAGTCTCAGGCAAACAACCAAAGATCTAAAGATTCCGAGGTTTAGTTTAAAATTAACATGTCATCATCAAAACAAAAAATGTTTGTGAAGCAAAAATGTTCAAATATGCAACAATTATAGCTATATGGAAACTCACCAGCTCTGAAAGAAGTGACGACCTGGAAAGCTGGAGGAGTAAATACAATTAGACAAGAAGCCAAACACAGAGAACAAAATATGAGAAAGAAGTAGCGAAACGATTTGTGTTACCATATCTCTGCCCTCAAATTTAGGTTCTAGACTAAAACCTATAAGATTGGCCATCCTCAAATTGCGCTCTTTCTCATTCTCAAGCTCCAAATGGGATGCACCATGAGCACGGTCAAAGGGTGGAACAGACAATGCCGCCAAGACAACAGATGATGCTATTAGTTGCAAGTCTTTCTGGCTCAAGTTCTTATTGAAATTTTTCTGAAGACTAAATAGCTTGAACCATGCATAAGCATGGTAAAGATGGCTAGATGAAACCCAGAAAATCTCAGTCAGTTTGGAATAATAAACCATCAACAAAGATGACTTGGGTGTTTTCTTGACCATGCACATCAACCCATAAATATCTTCCACTGACCGAAAAGCTTCCTGCAAACAAAAAAATGCACAATTATGAGACCTATCCCCATGATAGCAATCAGGATAGGGGCAGAAAAAGTAAAACCGAATATAAGCAAGAAAATAACAGCACAGCGGCATTCTGTACATGGGAACAGACCACACCTGCCAAAGTTCAAGCTCAGTAGCAACTTTTAGCTGCTCAAATCTTGTCTCCAGATAAAGTTGCAAGCTCTCAGGGGCTGATAAATCGGGCCGGTCCCTTTGATCTCTGTATTTGTTAAGATTGGCTAAATGATTTCTGATCATTTCACAGAGCCTCCGAAACTCAGTAGACCTTTTGTACTGCTTACAGAACTGGAAGGCTTTATGTGCAGTCATCTACAAGATAATTAAAAAGCTCAGTGAAACAACCTTATATGCCTCAGACATGTCTCTAAACCAAACTACAATCAGAAGAAAAACCAAACAAGCATTTCTGTGATGAAGAACTAACCGCATACAGCCCTTCCAACTTTGAGTTGTTTCGCAAAATCTCGAGAACTGTTCTGTAAGTTTCCCACAAAAACTTAAACCATGGAGTGACCAGCTCACGGTCAGACCTGTCTTTTCCCTTCTCTCCACTGACAATACTAAGCATCAGATCTTCAGGCCTCTTATCTGCTTCAAGGTCATCAACATCAAGAGCCTCCTCAAGGGCCTCTGCCTGACTACGAGCCTGCTCGGCTTTCTCAGTGGCAAGATGTAAGAAATGCTTGATTACTTCTTCCAAGGAACCAACATTCACTTGCTGACAGATATTACGGTACTGAATCAATCCATCTTTGGCGAACCGACCCCTCCTAAGGTCAACGCAAAGATCGAGATACTTGAACATGATTTTTTCAAGTGGCTTCTGCCATGCTCTGTATCTCTTGGAGGTGATGAGATCATGAAGCGCTTGGAGGGCATCTTGTTTCTGCCCAACGTTGATGAGTTCATCTGCACGCTTCAGTGCGTTCTCTGGTTTTGCGAAAGCCGCCATTCTTCAGATGAATCGCAAACACACAATCCAACCAGCCTGAAATGGAAACTGATTTCACTCAAATATTTATAAAAAACAAAATCACCTCACAGCACAACGACATAAAGAGAACAACCACTTTGGGACGAACCCACCAGCTAGAATACAGTGAACTACCACGAGAATCCACAACGGAGGATTTCGGCCATTCCAGGCGAAAATACGACAAAATAAATATCGCCTCGGACCAAAAGACCCCGTATAGTGTGAATAATTAAGACACGCACCTCGAAAACCTAAAGATCACAGAAGATTCAACGTATAGAATTGATATTTGGATGCGAATTTCAGAACTTCACATAGAAAACCCCAACCAAATCCATCAAAACCGGACCAAAGAAAAACAAGAAAGCAAAGATCCAATAACATGTTGAGAGACAAGAATGCTGGATCACAGGCGAAAATGGATTTCCGGATACAAAAAAAACAAACACGGAAAAAATTGAACCTGTAGATGAGTTGAGAGAAATGATACCTAGAGAATCAAATTAGGGTTTTGCAGAGCGAATCTCCCAATATCAAAAGAGAGAGAGAGAAGGCGAGCGAGAAAGAGAAAGGGATGAAACCCAAAGCGGCAGAGTGCGACAATGAGATGACGGTGTTTTAGGGTATATTGGCATTAGGAACAACTCCTCTAATTTGTGTGGATTTCCAATTCTACCCCTACATTTTGGGAACGGATAAGGGAGTAAGAAATGAAACTTTTTATATAGGGAAATTCCCAAAAAAATCATCCAATTATTGAATAACTATCACATTCATCACGAATTTTTTAAAATTTCCAAATTCATACTGGATTTAAATTTTTTGTCTAAAAAATCATTCGAAATTTAAATTTTAACAAAATCTTCATCGGAACATAATTAATTTTACCACGTAGGCATAAAGCGCTTACATGACGCCTACGTGGCATGTACGTGTTCGCCACGTAGGATACACGTGACATTAATAATAAAAAAATTAAAAAAAAATGTAAAAAAATTATAAAAAAATATGAAAAAATTACAAAAAAATGTAAAAAATATAAAATTGTAAAAATATTTTCAAAAAATGTAAAAAAATGTAAAAATTGTAAAAAAATTGCAAAAAATTATAAAAAATGTAAAAAATGTAAAATTGCAAAACATTTTCAAAAAATGTAAAAAAATTGTAAAAAATTGTAAAAATTGTAAAATGTATAAAATTGTAAAGTTCGTGATGAATTTGATAGTTATCTCGTAACTGGATGATTTTTTTTGGAAATTTCCCTTTTTTTTTAAAATAAATTAAAATTTTATAATTTTTTACAATTTGTTTTACATTTTTTGAAAATGTTTTACATTTTATTACAATTTTACATTTTTTTACAATTTTACATTTTTTTTACAATTTTTATAATTTTTTTGCATTTTTTTTTCATTTTTTTACAATTTTTATAATTTTTACATTTTTTGAAAATGTTTTACAATTTTATATTTTTTACAATTTTTACATTTTTTTGTAATTTTTTCCACATTTTTTATAATTTTTTTACATTTTTTCCAATTTTGTTTTAATTTTTTATTATTAATGCCACGTGTATCCTACGTGGCAAACACGTACATGCCACGTAGGCGTCATGTAGGCGTTTTCTGCCTATGTGGCAAAATTAATCCTGTTCCGATGAGGATTTTGTTAAAATTTAAATTTCGAATGAATTTTTAGAAAAAAATTTCAAATCCAATATGAATTTGAAAATTTTAAAAGTTCGTGATGAATGTGATAGTTATCTTATAATTGGATAATTTTTTTTGGGAATTTCCCTTTTATATAAAAAAAAAGAAAACAATATTATATTTTTCCACGAAACAAAACCTAAATATTTTTAAAATAAAAAAATATAAAACTTTTTAAATTGTTCAAAATAATATAACTATTGGATTAACATCAAATTAAATAACTAAAGTGACGTAACTTCGAAAGTATTGACGTAGTGGATAAAAGTACAAAGGTGACAATAAAAAAAATTTGAGGTTACGATTGTACTTTTATACATTATATCAATTTCGATTGTTTACTTCGATATTTGTCGAATAGTTTAGGTATTATTTTGAATAATTTTAAAAGTTTAGGATTTTTTTTATAAAAAAAATTACTTTTTTTTCGGTAAAGTATTTTTTTTTAGATTTTTTTCTAAAAATATGTAAGGATAATAAATTAGTAATACATTTGGAGCGATCCAAATTCCAAAGTTGTAATGGGTGAGAGATATTCCGTACGACAAGAACATTGGACTTGTGAAAAAATCAAATCATCTTTCACCAAATGATTCCATCAACTCTTTTACTGTACATTCAAAACATGCATGCACGCATACAACCTTTAATAATAATAATAAAAAAAACATGCATGCATGCGTGCAAGGATTATCAATCGGTCAATGCTTGGAACCTTGAGAATGGTTAGAGAGGTGGTTGAAATCTCGAAACGTTTTTTTTATAACGAGGATGGTTCTCCAAACTTTCGACTCGATTACATCCACCCTAGACCCGAAATTATCCTTTGTATATAGATCATTTTGGTCCAGAAATTATATCCCTTCCCATTTTGGTTCAGAAATCTCGAAACGTTATCGTCTATATATACTCACATATGCGACCAAGTCGCCGCGAGCACCGTTTATCTCATAGAACCTTATTCTTCTTGCAGCTTAAGATTGCCAAAATTGGTATTCGTTCCACACGAAATTTTTGTTCTCGTTGAGCTCATCTTAGGACACCTGCGTTATTTTTTAACAGATGTGCTGCCCTAGCCAAACTCCCCACCTGACAATGTCCTCCGCTCGGATCGGCCCGCAAAAGCGGACCTTGGGTCCAAAAAGAGGGACAGTGCCCCGCCTCCGACTCATCTCGAGAATTGACCGTGCATCGCGTATTCGGGAGCCATGTAACCGCTGAAACACACACTAAACCCGAGTTTTCGGGCAACGGAAAAAAGGATAGGCAACAGTTAATAAGTGGCGGGTCAGGGCAGGACTTACTAGGTACCAACTATCCTTCTGGTATTGGCTTGAGTTTGGTCCATAGATCCGAAAATTCTTGCCATCCCAAAATCCGAGATTTTCGGGTTCATATCATCATCCAAGAGAATGTTGCTCGTTTTGAGGTCACGGAAATTGTGAGGCGTGAATCTTGATGAAGATAAAGAAGCCCTCGGACAAATCCCTCTGATAATCTTGTACCGTCTTTTCCAGTCCAGCTCGCCTTGCTTTACATGGTCTCTGCACATACATATTATATACACACACACATGATCGGTTACAAGATTAGCATTCCGTGTTTCGAGCTCGGAAGAATTTCCTGAAGTATAAGCAAAGAACCAAATGCAATGCACCAAACAAGAAATAGTCGAGGCTTTTGTTGGGCACAAGCTCGTACACGAATATCATTTCTTCTCCCTACAAACAGAACCGAAGAAGCCTGAAAATCAATAAATGAATTAAATTTATAAACAACTTTTGAGGTTAATGGTGATGATGTGATTTGATCTATAGTTTATAAAATGAATTAAATTAATTTGATTAATTCTATCTTTTTATACTCGGAGAATAGGTTTTACACTTTTGAAAAGCAGTTCCCCCTTCCAGAAGTAACCATGTGTTATTTCAACCGACTACGTAATTTTGTCCTTCCTTTTATATATAGATTTAATCCGATTTGATTTGTTCTAATTGTTGTGATGTCAAATAAAATTTTACGAGATGGCATATAGATTAGTTAGATGTTATGGAATAGGATTAGGATTAGGATAAGAACGAAAACGAAGGCAAGACAAGAAACATCCGAGAGACGAGACGAGGCGTCGAAATGACCAAACGCTTGAATAAATACCCGCAAACATAGTCCGTCGTTCGAATCCAAACCCGAAAATCGATTATGTCCCGTTGACGGATGAATGGATACCCCATTTTCAGATACTCACGGTTTTCACATCGGTTTCTCGTAATCGAACCGAACCGATAAACTCGATATTGTTTCCAAATCGAATATTAAAAATCCGAAAAAAACTGGAAATTTCTCAAAATTATATATATTTCTTAATAAAAACTGAGCCAAACCAAATTGAATGTAATATAATAACTAATTGATATATATTTTTCTACAACCGAAAAACTCAAATCAAACAAATACCGAATCGAAACCAAACCAAAATAGCGATACCCGAAAGGCGGATTTATCCAAGAGGTGACGGTTCCTTGATATAAGAGAACAATCACAAGCCTAAAGGGTTAACTGTACACAGGAAGGAACCCAACTGAATAGATACAGTACAACAAAGGGTTCCTCTCTCATCTCCTCAACTCCCAGAACCCTAAATTCTACAATATGTCAGATGCGAGGACTGACCACTGGTACTCTTACTCGGTCAGGTTTCATGCCGGGTTGGGGGGGTTTGACAAAGGAAGGCAAAATGGCTTCACTTCTCGGTGTCTAGGGTCGGGCTCCCTTTCTTCGGGGGATCACCATCAATCTCCCGAGGGCTAGCCATACTCTTTTCGACATCCCCGGATTTGGGTGTGGCGCTGGTTGGGGCATCTATGGTAAGAGTTGATGCTTCATCCCTTGGTGCGTACCACAAATGGCCACAGGCAATGCACTCCAGCTGAAATTAGAAAACACGCGTGCAATTCCACATCCATGAATAGACCCAGTAGTAGTATATAAACAGATTCATGTCAGTCAGATGTACTCGTGGCCATTTTGGTTCAATTATGTAAAACCAAATGGTTATGATTTCTTTACAAACCGAACCCGGACCGAATATAAACATAACAAAAAAATGATTTTTTTTTTGGGAAAATGAGTCAATAAAAACAGAACCCGCCGTACAAATCACATAGGAATAGATAGTGTTACACTACGTATTCTTGTCCAGCCTAGAAATATCAGATTTATGTTGGGAGAGTCAACCCAGCAACTTTCTCGAGGGCTAAGTGACCAAAACCATAGACAATCATCCATTACCATGATAAATGAGAAAAGTTCCAGGCTGTGCTTTAACTCTAGAGTGTCATATAACCCTCACTTCGCCTCCAATTTCAAAACCTTTCACGTGTTAGATAAACTCAAGGACAGAACCACCCCATGAGAGAGCTCATTTCACCATTCCCCTTTCTTTTCTACAATTTTCAAATTTCAACCACATCATTTATAACACAAAAGTAAAACAGAAGAGTAAAATAACAGAACCTGATAGCAATCTCCACGCCCAGCCTGGATGATGTCCCTCAAGCCCACTTTGAACTGATTGCATCTCGAGCACCGAGCATTAGTCATCTGCCTCACAGATAGAGTTGCAAGAAATGAGCAATAACACACCAGTCTAAACAATTGGTTAAAAAACACGTTTTCAGGGTCAGAGAGGAGGCGGAGGACCTGCATTCGCTCGGAATCATCAGGCTCCTTTGTCGCAGTTTCTTCTGCTGTCAAACCCTCCTGATCTCGAAAAATCACTCTACCGTGTCAAAAATGTACAAATCGATATTTCTTTTCTCATTAAGCATACATTACTTTCACTTTCGTGGTTTTTTTCTCAAACATTCCAAAGTAAACTGCATCCCAAAGATGATATTCAGCATTGATCTGTGCTTCATACCACAGGAAAAAATGATTCTACATGTGAAAACATCAAGATTCAGATAAAACCTGTCTTTCAGACAGAAATATCATCTTAGACCGTAAAATTCAGGAAAAGGATAACTCGAAGGAGAAGTGGAGGAGAATCTGCAAATATCAAGCATAAAAAAGGTTTTGACCTTTAACTCAGCAGGTGACATGTTCAAAATCTTCATGGGTTCTAACTCCCCACTGAGCAGCCGTCTAGCTAGTAGCGGAGTATTCTGTCGACAAACAAAAGGGATTTAACACCAAATACTCAGAATAGAAGAAAAACAAATGAACGCACAATATTGCAGACTGAAGATGAGTGTTTGCAGCAAATGAGGACGTCTCTACAAACTTTATCCAACATAGACAAACACATTCTATAAATATGAGCGTAAACGTCAAATTTCATATGGCATTTCAAAATTTTTTTGTATTCCCATGTGATAGGAAAGTGTCTAATAAGCAAATTCCCGAGAAGTCTCATAGCTATTTTTGAGATAAGTTAATTCCAGTAGCATATATGCATGAGAATCATGCATTGACCCAAGATCAGGAACAAGAATGGAGGACTACAAATCCTATGAAAACAAAAGTGAGGAATACAGCTCTAACCTTGAGATTGAATACCAACGACCTCAACTTTTGATTGTATTTTTGAAAATCTGAGGCCAGTAGATCATGTGAAGCCTGCTCAAGAGCAGAAACTGCAAGGACAGCATCATCTGGCCAGAGAAAAGCATTCTCAGCCTGCCAAACGGTTCAAGGAAAAGACTGCTTTAGCAACTACAGAACCCTTTATGCATGTTATACAGACAGCCTCGTGCCTCATTGTTTATCCTTGTCAATTTGGGCAGGATTACATGAGCAGGTGATCACCAAGAGAGAGATATAGAGAAAGATAGAGGGAGAGAAGAGTTAGCTTTGAAGCATGATCAAACATGCTTAAAGAATTAGCAAGGACCTTTGATGTTTTTTCTTGAGATCCATTTTCAGGCTTCAAAACTTTCTCATCCTTTTCATGGTGGTATCCATCTGAAGAAGTCTTTTCCTCAGCACCAGCTTGTTTTTTCTCAGGGATGTAACACACGTGCTGAACTGCTTGCAGAAGCTTCTCCAGACCCTTGTCGCGATGATTATCACCTGTTAGTGAATCAAACTTCTCCAACATAGACCGATACTCCTCTGAAATAACCACAGCGCTTCCGGGCGTCTCAGCTTTCAGAGAAGCGTCTTCCTCCTTTCTGACATCAACAGGAGGTATGTTCTTTTTTCGAAGAGATCTTTTAGATTTCACCAGATCCTCTTGATCAACAGGTGCTTCATCTGGTTCAAGGTCAGGAAGATCACCCAATCGCAACATAGTCTTTTCCACAAGGAGGTCAATTTCATGCTGTTTGGTATCTTCATAGTCTTTGTCAGTCAACTTCCATAGTTTCTTCTCCACAGTATCATACACCTTCCGCACGATAAAACCAGGGTGCTGTTTGCGGTTCGGAAGTTGCTTATCAGCAGGGACAAAATGCACCACGCATTTGTGCATTACAGATTCTGCTGGGACTTCATCTCGATGGAAACTGTAGAAGAGCTCTCGTGTATCGCTTGATTGCCAGTTTCCACCACCCTTCTTCTCAGCCTCTTCCGGACGATAAAACCACTGTCCCAGGACCATCGTGCTTCCGTCTTTGGATTGGGTAATATCCTGTCAACCAACCAATTACTTCCTTTGAATAAGGACGAGTGATAAGGTCGAAAGAAAAAGATTTGAAACAACACCAGCACCTTAATGATTGCAACATACGGCTTTTGATTTTTGTCCTCCGGAACCAACAGCACAGGATCCTCCTGTGGAAAGGGGAGCGTAAGGCAGAACAGAAGAAAATGGTCTGTGAGCTTCCAAACTAAGAACAAAGTACAAACAACCATACCACTATAGCGAATCTTAATGTATATAGAAACCTAAGCATACATGTGCTAGAGGAGACAAAACATAGGATACACAAACAAGCTAAACCTCTATGCATATTCAGAACTGAATCCATTCATACTTCAGTAGAAATCTCTGCTCCAAATTAGACAGACAACTAGTTCTCCAACAATGTCATGTCATGCAAGTTCAGCATAATGAGGACAACCATGACATTCTTAGACCACTGGTTACAAGCATAGCTGTTCAAATCAAATAACAGAAACTTCTAAGACAGTGATACAAACAAGGAAGGGCACAAGGTAGACATAATCATAATCAGCCAAAATATATCTTAAAAAAGCGAACACCAACCAAGTTCCAGAAAACACAGTCTCGATTTGGGAAGATCTCGGCCATCCCTGCATACCTTCTAGTGCATAAAATGAAACTCCCATAAACCTTGCATTCCGCTATCCTCAATTCCAAATTACAATTGGAAAACGGAAACGCGACAAAATTCACGGCCTCATTTTCATAAACGAGGCCGTAACACCCACTAAATATAGTCTCGTGGAAGGGGTTAATCAATAATGGTAGTAGATCACGATCATGAAAACATCATACCCAACTCTATCCTCCACTATATCAGAAGAGCCGGAGCAAGAGCATTGTGTAAATCATAGCAATAACGGTGCCCATAACACATAAATTTCAACACCATATCCTAAGATTACATCCATAATCATCAAGAGGTGAAATCCAAGCAAAACACAGAGGAGAAAAGACCCAGACTCCAGAAAACGTAACATAACCCTAGAAACCCAACAGAGTACACAATTGCAGACAAAACACAACTCACCAGTTCGTACTTGTTTCCATCGTACTCAAACTTGGCGAAGTGGTTCCTCTTTCCCCTTCCTTTACCCGTAACTTTAACCAATTTCCCAATCGGCTTCGCATCGTCCGGTTTCACCTCTTCCTCCTCCTCCTCCTCTTCCTCCGACTCCGATTCGCGTTCCTCTTTCCTTCCCCTTCTCTTCCTCTTCCTTTCAATTCCCCTCAATTCCACACCGTCTTCGTCTTCGTCTTCGTCTTCGCTCAGCTTCACCTTCTTCCGCTTCCTCTGCCTCCTCTCCGTCTCTCCGGCGCTTGAGTTCCGGACCTTACGCCTCGTCAATGGCGCATCATCCTCCTCATCACTCGTCGACACTTGCGCGAATCGCCGGTTCACCATCTCTCGCAAGGTTTCCGGTGCCGGTCAAATTTCGTAGATCGTTTGGGCCCCTTTACTTTACGACAGAATCGCTCACCAGGTACATTGGGCTTTTATAATTATTAACCCGCCATGACACGTGGGTCCGTGACAATATGACGAAATTACCCTCCAGCCTCACTCGAATTTTCCATCTGACCCTATTTGAGAAAAGCTCGATAAGAAAACGTCGATTAAATAAAAAAAAATATAAGTATCCCATTGGAGACGTGTAAATTGAAGAAGTGGCGGCGAGGAAGAGATAATCTCTATCCGCAAAAATCATTCTTTTTTATTCTTTTAAAACGATTTCCTCAGTCTGTGTTATAGAAATCCAAAATATATTATTATCATTAGTCTTCATCAAAAAAAAATATTATTAGTCATATATATATTATATATATATATATATATATATATATGCATCTGCTTTTAAAAAATTGTCAGTTATATAAATATTTTATGTGAAATTGTTGCAACGCAACGCAATGGTCCATAGCTCAGTCTGTATGCTGTATCAGGGTTCGGCGATCGGGCGGATTCGCTTTAATCGGATTCGGTTATTTCGGGTTTAGGTATTTCGGATTTGAAATATTCGTATTCAATCGGATATATATTTTTAATCGGTTCGGTTCGAATTCAAATCGGATCAGATCGGATTCGGTTCGGTTTATCCAAACAAAAAAACGATAAAAAATTCAAACAATTATCTTATAAAAATAACAAAAAACAACATTAAAATACATACATATTTCGTTTTTTTTATATACCATGGTTATAAAATAATATCATTATACTAATTTTTTAATTAGATTTAAAATATATTACATATTAATTGATGATATATGGATGGATAAACAGATATATTCAGTTATAGTTAATTCGGATTCGGTTTATTCGGTTTACGGTTATTTTGAGTTTGAAATATTCATATCCAATCGGGTATATTATTTTAATCGGTTTGGTTTAATTCGGATATATATCGGTCGAATTTGGTTCGATTATTTCGGATTCGGGTATTTTGTTATTGGTTTTTGTTGTTGAAATAATTTAATGCAAATTAACATTCCAAGGGTCCATAGCTCAGTGGTAGAGCATTTGACTGCAGATCAAGAGGTCACCGGTTCGAACCCGGTTGGGCCCTATTTTTTTATGTTTTGATAAGCTTGAGCTAAACCGGTTTAAACGAAGCTTCAGTAGCTCTAATAAGAATGATACGTATTTTAATAGGAATGGTATGATTCTAACCTATATAAAGAGAGAGCAATTCCCACGTGGCCGAGTCAAGGGATATGATGACCACTCTCGTTTATTATTATTATGATTGTGTAGTGACTTACAAAATAGACACACCATGTTCTGGTAACACATGTCATCCTATATAATTTCGGATTTCCGAGGTACTTTATCCATATACAATATTGTGTAATTTTTTTTTACAAATGGTAGCGTTTTAATCCATCTAAATAATTATTGATTTCAACGTGAGAGACGCGTGATCTCATCATCTAATCTGATTTACGTTTGGATAATATTTGGACAGAAAGGCTTACAGATTTTTCCAAGGTAGGTTTAGAAAGAAATAAAAAAAAAACCCATAGAATTAAATCCGCAATCAAATAGAAAATAATAAAAATAAAAACAAGTTTTAAGAAAAAAAAATAAAATATGAAAATAAACATACTTAAAAGAAGAAAGTTCTGGATACGCTCCCTTTCTCGCGCTTCTCCCCTCCTTTTGGGCCCCACACATCCTTTTTCTCCTTTTTGCCCTTTCATCTGTTTTTTTTTTAAATTATTTTTTCTTTTTTTGTTTGGGAATTCACGATCTCTCTCCCTTATCAAATATCAAGTCGTCCGTTCTGACCGGAAGTTTCTAGAACTCCGCACCAAACAGCTCTCCCTCTCTCGGTCACAGTTTCTATCTGGATTCAGGATTGCGTTTAATCCTCTGACCGCCTGGTTGGTGTGAAATCGGAGAAGAGACGCGAATAAACAACCTGAAAACGAAAGAAGCCTCCTTTCTCCCCCAGCTGTAACAATCTGCGTTCAGATCCCATCTGATTGTCTTTTGGGTATGTTGTGTTCTTTGCTTCTCCTCTTTCAGCTCCTTCTTGTCTTTTTTGTCTCCTCTTTCTCCTGCGCAGAAAAATCCCTGCAACTTTTCTTTTCAGACAAAAATGATGCTGTTTTTTTTCCCCTCGAGTAACTGAATCTGATCTTATCCTGTGTCGGAATATTCCAGTTCCCACGAAGCTCCTTCAGGTCCGGATCCAAGGCTCATGCCAGGCGAACAAACCGGAGAATCTCCGACAACTGCCGGCGGAGATTCTCAGAGGTCACTGCCGACGCCGTTTCTGACGAAAACGTATCAGCTGGTGGATGATCCGACGGTGGATGAACTCATCTCATGGAACGAAGATGGATCCTCTTTCATCGTGTGGAGACCTGCCGAATTCGCCAGGGACATCCTCCCTAAGTTCTTCAAACACAACAACTTCTCCAGCTTCGTTCGTCAGCTCAACACTTACGTCAGTCTCTTCCTCTGTCCGATTTCCGACAATTTCGGGTTCCTTTACTTGTTCCCTCGCTTAATGTTGGAGCTTTGACATGGTTTTCAGGGTTTTCGGAAAGTGGTTCCGGACCGGTGGGAGTTCTCCAACGACGGTTTCCGGCGAGGAGCCCCCCCCCCCCCCCCCCGCCGTGACTGTTGCGGCGGTGCCCCTGGCTACCCATACTATCTCCCCGTCGAATTCCGGCGAAGAACAGGTGATATCGTCAAACTCTTCTCCATCGGGAATTCTCCAGAGGACGACGAGCTGTACCACGACGCCAGAGCTGATGGAGGAGAACGAGAGGTTGAGGAAGGAGAATGTTCAGTTGAGTCACCCCCCCCCCCCGCCGTGACTGTTGCGGCGGTGCCCCTGGCTACCCATACTATCTCCCCGTCGAATTCCGGCGAAGAACAGGTGATATCGTCAAACTCTTCTCCATCGGGAATTCTCCAGAGGACGACGAGCTGTACCACGACGCCAGAGCTGATGGAGGAGAACGAGAGGTTGAGGAAGGAGAATGTTCAGTTGAGTCAGGAGTTGACGAAGCTCAAGGGGTTGTATGGTGGCATACATACCCTGATGACGAATTTCTCTGCTGGCCAGGTGGACTGTGAGAACTTGAACTTGATGCCTGAGGGGAAACCATTGGATCTTCTTCCGGGGAGGCAGCAAGCGGTGGCGGTTGCCTCCAGAATGGAAGAAGGGATTGGACTGAATCATGATGATCTGAATCCAAGGTTGTTTGGGGTTTCTATTGGGGTGAAGCGGGCAAGACAAGATGACGAAGTGGTGGCAGACGATGCAGAGGATGAGGTTGAGAATGAGGAGAGGCAGCAGAGGGGAAGAAGGAGTGATTCTCGGGAGTGGGGACGTGGATCGGATGTCAAGTCAGAGCCGATGGAGGAGGAGAACAATTCTGATAATCGAGATGGCCCGTGGCTTGAGCTCGGGAAATGAAAGAGACTAGTAGCGATTATTGCCGGGCAGTAATCCATTTCTTGGCTCTAACCTCTGGAGAGGGAAAGGAAACCATTGACATCGAATCAGCAGATACCCAAGAGATGGCTGCAGCAGAAAGAGGAAAATGTTAGGTGAAAGGTAGAAAGAAAGCGAAGACGGGAGAAAGATTCAATTTGTTTTGATGTCTCTGGGGATTGAGGTTCTTGTCTCTCTTTTTTTTTCCCCTCACAAACACAGGTATAATCACAGTTCCACCATCCCAGAGTTGTCCTGCTGTTGCTTCTTGGATCTTCTTCTCGATGGAACTGAAACTGCTCCTAACAGTTCCTGAGAAAGCAGGCAGACTTCAAGGCCAAGTCCTCATACTCTGCCAAGAACACGAATATTAGTGTCTTTAGAACAGCATGTCCTTTGAGGTTTGGGAAGAAAACCCTGTAAAGAACTCCTTTGTACATGTAATTTGTTTACGGAGAAATGATAGAATCAGATGTTGTTTCTATATCTAATGTAATTTGACAGAAGGGCGGACAGGACAACATCAGGACTTGCATGTGGGATTCTCACATAACCGATTTGAAACCCAAGCAAATCCAGATAACAATTCAGCCACTTAGTTGGCGGAAGGCAGCAAGACAAATCTGGTAAAGGAGGAACGAATACGAAGTGATTGAAACTATGACTCGGGATGTAGAACCATTATAAGACTCGTTGTCACCGGCATTTTTTCACGTTAACTGGAGGGGGAGGCATACCCCTAGGAGGGGATCCTGCCATGTCTGGATTCTGGATTCGAGACGAGAGAATATGAAATCTCCTGATTCGGACTCTATCTGCAAATTCAAGCCAGTAAAAGAAACAACTTCAACAGTCTGCAACAAGGAAGACGTTTGTCATTGTACACACAAACATCAACACTCAAAAGCACCAATTTGATAACTGGGTAAAGACAAGGTGTATTCATCTGCCTTACCCTCCTTCCTGGATTGCTTCAAACGATTTTCCAGTGATACAGAGTATATCCAAGGTCGTTCTACCATGGAATCTTGGATTTAGTTCCTCGTGTCGTCGTATCTTACTCCTCAAATGATGATGAGCATAAAACATTGGATAAGAACAAGAATATTAGCAGATATCACTAAGAGATAGATCATTCTTTAAGCTCCATTTTGCCATTTGAAACAGTGACACATGCCTTCTCATTCAGATACTCATCTACAGAACAGCGTGACAGATGCAACCAAAAGGCGAACAAGACTCACAACCAAACAAGTTCAGATAACAACATTCACAACCGAAGAAGCGGAAACTCACCGGATTTCACGCATTCGAGGACATAATCGGCGCTGAATCCGTCCAAATCAGCGCCGGAGAGGGTATCAACCGCACCAGAACGAGTCCGTAGCTCCGTAATCAAGTCCGACCCGCGACTTGAGAAACTCCAGGGGCTTGCGGCGATCGTCCACGTTAACGCTGCAACAGCGAATTGATCCATCTCCGACACCGTCGGAATCAACTCCGATCAGAGAACAAACACGGTAGAGTAACTGAGCTGTAAGTAGAAGAGAGCCGGTGGAGAAGCTTCTTCTTCCGCGTCCTTGGTTGTCCTTTCTCTTTTCTCCTTCCGCTTAAGGATGGGTTTCGGGTTTTTTACTCAAATGTCTATTTCACGCGTACACAAAAAAAAAAACCTAACACATTAATTTTTTTTGAAAAGACGAAATTATCCTTAACGAATACACGATTTTTATCCGTTCGAAAACAACTTCGTTATTACGACTTCATAATTAATTTTAAATATAGTTACAATTGATTATAAAAAAGGTGACAAAAAAATCATCTGTCTTATTTTAGTGGTATATCAGTTATATGTTAGTCGTAATAAAGTCGCAAAAAATAAAAAGAAAATGTTATTTCAAACTTTTTCAACTAAAAAGTGGATTAAAATTGAAAAAAAAAATTGTTTTTTTCGGTGGTATATGCTGAAATAGGTGCGATCCAAATTGATCATTTGAATAAAAAAACCCCTGGGTTTCGGGGAAGCGCGGGAACAGCGGCAAGTGCGAAAAGACCGAAACGCCCTTACCAATGTTATTTTTCGTTTTTTTCCTTTTATACGTGATCACGTTTCATTAAGGATAAAAGGTCTTCTTTGTGCTTTGAAATCCTGCGTCGATTTTCGGTTTTGGTTCAGTTTTGAACCGAAATGACTAAGGCTTGTTATTATGTTGGAATAGATGGGAGGACCCCCCCCCCCCCTCTTTCATTCCTCACAACGGTTTCAACTCTGAAAAATTAAACTAAATCTTGTATTGACTATTCTCAGCCTTGCCTTTGCAACGACCGTACTGACATTAGCTTCTCAGTCGTCATCTTCCTGCAAAATCTTACCTGAACCCGAACCAGAACCCGGTTTGCGGAACAGGTTTGTCATCCTCCGGATGATATCCTCGAAGGACGGCCGGTTGGCTGGATCGCTGTTCCAAATTTTTAAATCATGTTAGATACAAAAAAAAAAGTGGGAAGGGAAAAATGAAAAGAATGCTGGGTATTTATACTTGTGCCAACAGTCACGAATGATGGAGGCAATCCGTGGATTGAGTCCTTCGGGAACGTCTAGTCGTCGATCCATGAATCCTACCACTCCAACGATCTATTTTATAGCAATCAAAATCAAATTGTTCCGTTAATACAAGTGCATGCACCTTCGATCGACGACAAATGGAGCTCATAAAAGAAATTGCAAGTGGTTCCTATTAAAATGTATATCTGGTTATTTTAGTCTGAATTAATTCGGTTTAAACTTGATTTACATGGTATAAATACTTGTATTTGAAGAACATTTTGAATAACACAGGAAAAAATTCTCCAATTCCATTTCTGAATTCTCTCTCGAATTCAAAAGTTCCATATAATAAGTGGCGTGTAAGTTTATGTTGTTCGAGTTTAGGTACCTGTAAAGAGTTTAGGTGATCCCATGGTACCGAAACCGTCATTAGCTCCCATAAGATGACTCCAAAGCTGAACACATCTGATCTGTTCGGACACAAACAAACGAGGAATTCCGTGTCAGTGATACAGTTATGCATCATACTATGTGCTATAATGCCAAAAAAAAAGGACAAATTCGTTTTTCTCGTGTCAAAATTTTAACATTGTTTCACTGATACGAGAACGGGAGGGAGAAAGGCTTCATTAACATACTTCTCATTTGAAGGTTCATTTCGGAGAACTTCTGGGGCCATCCACTGAGGCTGCATTTCAAAAACTAAACGGCATTAGTTACGCGGAGAAGGTGAGTTTTTTTCCTTTGGATTTCAGTAAAGTGGGATTCCGAGAATCATTACCGTTCCTTTTCCGGATTTGGTGCTTAAAAATGTTGCATTCTTCCACTTTGACAGCCCAAAGTCTCCAACCTGGTGCAGGGCACAGAGTGTTGAATAAGTGAGGCTCATTTTACAACTCTTCAAAGAACAAATGAACAATTGGTACCTTGACATTCCAGTTTCTGTCAACAAGGAGATTAGAAGATTTCAAGTCTCTATGTACGATCGGGGGATTTCTACGGTGTAAGTAATTCATTCCCCTAGCCTACAACAAGAGTGAAACATGATATGTTCATGCTACACATGTGTTTTCAGAACTCTCTCCAGAGAGTGAGTGAGTGAGAGAGAGGGGGAGAGATAGACTTACAACGTCGAGGGCCATTCTTAGACGTCGTTTCATGTCCAATGGTTGATTAGCATTGTGAAGTATTTTGAAAAGGCTCCCCCTAGTCATGGAAACCACAATAGAGTAGTAACCAGAGTGTTTTGCATGTATCAGTTTCACCTTTCTTGTATCACTTAACACCTTCTAACAAGGTTTAACACTTTTTTCAGAAGAAAGTACATAGCAGTCGATAATGAGAAAAATATCTCACCTTGGCATAAACTCCGTGACTATGGCGAATCTTTCTTGCGAGTATACAGCTCCCATAAACAGAAGCACATTTGGATGTCTCAGTTTCTTCATAATGTTGATCTGAAGATAGTTGATCCCTAACTGATTCGTTAGTTTTTCTCCACAAAAATGTTCTCAAAAGTTTAAACAGTACATGAACCGAATACCTATACCTCATTTTTGCAGTCCAGCCAAGTCCCCACCTTGTAATCACCACCAAAGTAAACCTTGACAGCAACATCCTGTTCCAGACAAATCGGGCTAACTTTGTTGGAATGCATTGATACGTTACTATTTTAGAACAATCTTCAAAATTCAGGAAGCTAACCGATCCATTCCAGATTCCACGATAGACGACAGCAAATGAACCTGTGCATCAAGATAAGTTGTCATTAATATTTTAAAAAAACAAATCGAACATCCTAGAATTAGATCTGGTGTATCATTTGCCAATACAAAAAGGTGAAAACTGAGTTAGCGTCTGTAAACCAAATGCACCTTGGCCAACCTCTTCCCTGAGTTGTAGGTCTTCCCATCGTATCTCACATGATGAAACAGCGTTTAACTCATTATTCGCTTCCATTGATGGATTTTGTCGGCTACTGATGAGGCCTACTGGACCAAGGCAGGCATCACCATTTGGCCGAATAATCAAATCATCTTCCATATCCCCCTTCAATGTTGATATTTTTGCTCCTATCACATCTGAAATCATATAACTCTCTGATTCACCAGGTGACTCTCTTTGATTTATTCGCCCAGAATACTGATTGCATTCTCCCGCAGATGTTGCCATGGGTCTTTCCTTAATCACCCCCCTAGTTCCTTTCCCATAAACATCTGAGATTCCACTTTCAGCTCTATTGGGCTTGTCTTCACTGTTGTCTCTAAAATTTGTGACATTTTCTCGCAAATTTGAGCAGGTATCTGCATTAGAAGCCTTAGGGGCTTGCGGAAAGACACTCTTATCGATCACTGTGGTGCCACTGAGTTTCTTGTTCATACCATTTTGCAAGACACTCGTATCATTTTCATTTCCATGGTTGCCTACAATCTTGCTTTGCAGTTTT
The DNA here is from genome assembly GCF_000463585.1 of Tarenaya hassleriana. Lineage (NCBI taxonomy): Eukaryota > Viridiplantae > Streptophyta > Magnoliopsida > Brassicales > Cleomaceae > Tarenaya > Tarenaya hassleriana. The sequence continues at coordinate 8,196,569 of NW_010965372.1, read as the reverse complement.
CCCAGAAACTTATCTGCCTATAATAATAAAAAATCATATCTAAATTAAAAAAGTGACCAATGTGATATGAGATGTATTATGTATTAATCCTTCTTTGAAAATTCTGATGATAAGACCAATGCCATGTAAGCGCGCAGCGGACATGGTAAGACACAACTTACCAGTGAAGCAGAGTTCTCAAACTTTGAAGAAGTAACCTCTGTACCAACTTCGGCTCTGCCCACTGAATTCATTCTCGCATTGGAGGAATCATCTCCATGTCTCTGCGATAGAAGCTTTGAAGCCTGTTTCGTAGGACAGGAGACAGAACAAGCTCAAACGACTTTGGATATGAATCGAACAAGAAAGAAGCAAATATTACTCAGCAACTCATAACATCCAAATACCAGGTTTGAAACAGATAAGGTAATCTGTGGGATATCCGCAATCTGAGGCCTTGGCAAGTGCCACTGAATCTTTTCCACGTTTGATCCTCGCTCTCTACCATTATGTTGAGATTTTCTTTCATCTGGTGGGTGCATCCTGTTAAACAGTGCTGCATCACTTGAAAGCGTAACAATGCCAACAAGCTCACCGTCCTCGTACATAGGGCCCTTAGCCACCAGTGTCATGAATTGTTCGCCTGATCTCCTCTGAAAAGGAAACTGACCACACCACGTTTGCCCAGAGCAAACTTTTTTCATGACATTCCTTAGAGAAGTGCGGTATTCTTCAGCTACAAGCACATCAACCATTCTCTGGCCAACAATTTCCTCGGCATCCCAGTGATACAGACTCTCTGCAGTACGACTCCTGAAGTACAGAAAATTTTTCTCAATTCAAAACATACACATACCTCACTAGGCACATATGAAAGCCAACTGCTTTCCTACGTAAATACATAGGCTAAAAAATACAAGGACGTCAGCCTATTCATGATTTGTATTAAATGGTTCTCAGCTATGCCTCCGTTCTATCTGCTTGGCTCCAAGCTAATAATAGACTTGCCATAGTTTTAAGCAGTGGCACTGGTATCAAATATCTCTTGGCAATAATCATATCTACCACCTAACATTATCGCAAGCTTTCATACAAATTCAGATAAAATTACAGGTATTTTTTCCATTCAAACTCCCATGAACTTCACCAATTGAAAGAAAAAGTAGAAGAAAAAGCTCAAATTTAACAAAATCCAAAGAAACGCAACGGTAGCCATCCCCGCATCAGCTATTTATTTAATCAAAGCATCTATAAGCACGTAGAACAAGACAAATTGCTTATGATGAGTGAGTGTTGTAAGCATCTAAAACTCACTCACCAATATGTAATTTCCCCAGAAGAAGCAGAGTAAACGTAAACCGCGTGACCAAGTGAATCCAACAGGGTCCTGTACGGACTAACCGCGAAGTAGAATCCTGAATCAGGTCCCGTCCAGGACGCCTTCGAATCCTCATCTTCGCCGTCGAACCTCCTCCGCCGCTTCTGCAACAGCCGATCCACATCCTCCCTGAGTTTCGCTTGATTCTCCTCAAGATTCAGGCACCGGTCGAGTAGAACCTGGTAGAGGCTCGCTTCCGACTCGTTTCCGGCCATCGGAGTCGCCGGAGAACCTGTTGAGTAGACGCATCAGGATCCCCTTTGGCATTAACCAGACAATTTAAAAAACAAAACAAATTGTGGCATCGGCATTTGTTTTTTAATTTCGAGCTGGTTCATAATTTCTGCTGACGCAATAAATCATAATAAAATATTAACATAAATAAATATAAAATACGCTGCCGCTCTAAATCATGCAACGTGTCCAACTTCTAATCCGATACTGCCACGTGTAGCATTGCTGATGTCAGTGGCGAGTGGGTGGTAAGAGCGTACTGGATCCGAACCCGACATTGGACCCGAAAGATTATAACGGGTCTATCATTCCGAGAAGCAACACGTATAAAAACCAAATGTAACCGTTGGAGGAGGCAGTTTCACCAAAGCAACCACCATTTTCTTGCTCTGCTTCTCTCAACAAATTGTACCATCGTCTCCGATCTTGCGACGGCGGATTTGAAAATTTCTCCGGCAGAGAGAGCGTCGGTGATTGGAAGCAGTAATGGCGATCGCGTCGGTGGTCGTGGCTTGCGTGATCGCAGGAATCGGTCTCGGGCTGTTTCGAGACGGTAATGAAGTCTCCGGAGTTCAGATTCTTTCGAAATCGAAGCTTGAGAAGTGCGAGAAGACCTCCGCCTCTGGGAATCTCAATTGCTCCAGTAAGATCGTCTTGAACCTCGCCGTGCCCAGTGGATCTGTAAGCCAATCTCTATGATGGTTTCTTAAATTCGCCACTTCCCTGACGAAATTTGCCGGTCGTGTTGTTCTTAAATTTCATGCACTGTTCATCTATATTGTCCTTGTGTTGTTGTTTCAGTTCTTTATTTTTTTTCCTGTGTTTGGTTACATCTAAATAAGAGTGGCGGAGAGGCTTCGATTGTGGCGGAAATCGTCGAGGTGGAAGATAATTCTACGGATAAGATGCAAACAGTAAGGATTCCACCGGTTATTTCAGTGAACAAATCAGCAGCATATGCTCTGTATGATCTGACATACATAAGGGTATGAAATGATTCATTTAGAGTGATTTAGTTCAAAATTGGGTTTGAATAGCATGGGCAAGGTTCCCTGAAATATTCCTTTCTTTATATCTAACTGAAGTTTAAATGCTTCAGGATGTTCCGTACAAACCTCAAGAGTATTTCGTTAAGACGCGAAAATGTGAACCAGACGCTGGACCTGAAGTTGTACAGATCTGCGAGAGGCAAGGGCTCTCTTTTCCATTTTTTTTTTTTTTTTGGAATTTCTTCTGTGATTTTGTAGATATAGCAGCTTGTTCAGGGTGATATAAAGTAGCGACCTAATATCATGGAAAGAACTGGTGATACTTCCTAATTGTGTCCTCAGTATGCTGCAATATGTTCCAAAGTAATACAAAGGCAGCTCAGTTTCAAATTCATTGAAATGAGCAACTTCTTAGTATTCAATATTTGTTGAGTGTTTGACAAGGAACAGAGTAATTGATTTCTGGGGTCATGTTTGATAATTGGCTGTGTTTGTTTGACTGACTTTGACTGATTTTTATGGATGACATTTGACGGTGCTGCACAGGTTGCGCGATGAGAAGGGTCATGTTTTGGAGCAGACTCAGGTATATCTATGCAAATATATTACATCTTCTCGGCTCTGTAACTGCATTTTACATGTTCAGTTCCTCTTCTTCACTCGCATTTTTCTTCCCTGTTCAATGACTTGGCATCTTGGGATCTGCATAAATCAGTTAATCTGTTTCACTCTTGTTTCTCTTCTCGCTGCTTATCAACCTCAGCCAACATGTTGTCCTTGTGGGCCGCAGCGACGGATACCTTCATCTTGTGGAAATGTCTGTACGTGTTCTCTCGTTACATTTCCCCATAGTTTCTTTAAAGGATACAGTTTAATCTGAAAATAATGCTGGATTTAACTTTGGTTAGTTGACAAGATGATAAAAGGAAAGGCAAATACTGCCCATTGTCTTCGATATCCAGGTGACTGGTATGGTTCACCCCTCTTTTTTTCAGCTCTTTTGTCTACAACACACAACTGTTATGCGCTCCCATGAAAGATACTTGAATTCATCAATTGAATGGACATGCGTGGAGAGGAAATGCATGCCTCTCTATGTCCTTCAAATTGTAGCTTTTCCGAGCATGGTCTCGGATAATGTAACCATGAATAGCTTTAAAAGACCTGGATTGCTAAAACAGTAAATGAAGGTTGCAATTATAGACTTAAGGAGCATCTCCCAGTAGTAAGATATCTGTGTTTTATAAACAGTTGGATAGTTCGGTTTGGTTTCATGATACAAATGCATATTTCTCGAGTGACAGCCTTTCTTATCTAGGTACCATGTTTTTGGCATTGGACGAAGGTCACTTGGATTTAGTGTCCGTATTGAGTTGAAGACAGGATCTAGAATTTCGGTATGTTTCCGTAGTTACCCCTCTCCTGTTGTTTCCTGAGTTGTTCAGATTTATGATAATAGTGAAAATTTCATTTTCCTCGCAGGAAGTATTTGTGGGTCCTGAAAATAGGACCGCTACTTCAAATGATAATTTTCTTAGGGTTAATCTCATTGGAGATTTCGCTGGTTATACCAACATTCCTTCTTTTGAGGACTTTTACCTTGTCATTCCAAGGGAGGTACAGAAAACTGTCTTTCATGTAAACTACTATCAATTTGACAACTTGTCCCGTATTATAAAGCTAGAGAACTGTTCTGGTAAAAAGGCTGCACCAGGACAACCAGGGAATTTGGGCAGAAACTACTCGATGTGGATGCTACTTGAGAGAGTGAGATTTACATTGGATGGCTTAGAATGTAATAAGATTGGTGTTAGTTATGAAGCTTTCAACACCCAGCCTAACTTCTGCTCTTCACCGTTTTGGAGTTGCTTGCATAACCAACTATGGAACTTCCGGGAGGTCGGTGCAGTGCTCTAACTCCTTATCCCGGATTTCTGATTTATCTGCAGAAGAATCTTGAGCTATGCATTGCTTAAGGATTCTGACTCAGATATTCATAGATCGAATGCAATTTATTTTACTGAATTCAGATAAAGTATTTAGCTTTTGTTATTACCAGCTTCTAAATCTCTGCTGTTCTAGTTGTATATATATACATATACATTGTGTGTGTGTATATATATTGTATATAACCAATATCATTATTGCACAGGCAGACGTAAATCGGATCAACCGTCATCAACTTCCCTTATATGGGCTGGAAGGAAGATTTGAGAGGATTAACCAGCATCCAGTTATGTTTCACCTTCCTAAGTTTTTTTAATTCAGTGGGACATCGACTAGTTTGTTTTGTTTACTTAGCTTTCCTTATACTTGATACAGAATGCAGGGTCTCATTCCTTCTCCATAGGTGTGACAGAAGCACTGAATACAAATCTGATGATCGAACTTTCCGCTGATGATATAGAATACGTCTTCCAGAGGTCTAACATTGAATTCAACTGTACAACCGCTTAGCTCTTTCCACTTAGAAGCCTCAGCTTGTTTCAGAAAAGCTATAATAAATAACGCATTGTATTTGTAGGAGCCCTGGTAAAATCTTAAGTATTGCTATCCCAACATTTGAGGCACTTACACAGTTTGGAGTTGCTGCGGTCACAACCAAAAACACCGGTGAAATTGAGGCGTCGTACAGTTTAACGGTATTGTCATGACTGTCTTTCTCTGCCGTTTGCTACTTGATTACAGTCTTTTCAACTGATTACATTTCATCTCATGCACAGTTCGATTGCTCCAAAGGCGTTGCCTTCGTCGAGGTATCTCAATTTCTCCCTCTGAAATTAGCATTTGAAAATTAATGAAGGACGGCATACTTGAGGAATTTGAGGATGTTTCAGGAGCAATTTTTGATAATGAAACCCAAAGAGGTAACATCCCGATCGTTTAAGCTGTACCCCGCGACAGATCAAGCTGCAAAATATATGTGTACAGGTGATTCTTATACAAGACTGCTATACTATGCTGCTGTTCTCCGATTTAACTTGATGTCGGAAATGCCTTTTTTTCGTTGCATGTAGCTATTTTAAAGGATTCACAGTTCAGCGAAGTAGATAGAGCTGAATGTCAGTTCAGCACTACATCTACCATACTTGAAAATGGATCTCAGGTTCGTGTTACAACTTACCAGTGAAAGCAGCTCACCTTCTACCCGAAAAATAAACATGAGAGATTTGTCCGATATTATGTATACATTACTTAAATATGGTCAAAAAATTTGTTCCAAAGCAGATTACGCCATTTCAGCCACCAGAGACAAGGGCAAAGGGGTTCTTTGAATCGATTCGGGTCATGTGGAAGAAACTGCGGGATGGCGTAGTCGATTTCATAACAGGAGAAACTTGCAGGTAGATCTAATCCTTGAAGTCACGGACATAGCTGTAGATTTCTTAAATATTTGAATGTTAAGAAATGAAGAACACTAAAGCAAAGAGAGGTGATCTTGCATGATAAAGAAAAAAGATCACTTTATTTCTCATATTAGAATGTACATCCAAGAGTGTTACATATATACATAATATGACAAATAAAATAAAGGAAAGTATAGAAACGGGTAGTTACAGGAAATGGTAATACATGTAGACAAAAGGAAATAAATATGTCTTGGTGTATATGTTGCATGATTCACTTCATTTCTTTATTCTGCAAATAGACCAGAATATATTCTCCATAATTGTAGATTGTTGCCTGATCGTAATCTCCATATTTAGAACTTCCATGCATGTCTTCGTTTCTTGTTTGTCTGAATTTTATCAACTTGTTCGACCGAACCGTAATATCGTGTTCGTCCGAACCGATATGTTTGTCCTTTAACACTTTGTCCTTCAACAATAGCATCCTAAAACTGTTCCATAACATTTCATAGAAGACAAAAGTGATTAAATAAGTTTCACGTATCTTTTACTTATACCATACTTCATCCGCACGTAGAAGCTGGAGGAGCCGTTATTTCCCTTAACGAAATCGGCCTTGACGATGTATGCAGAAACAAATGCTCGAATTTCTTCGACTTTGGATGCCATATCCAATACGTGTGCCTGAGCTGGTTGGTGTTGTTCGGCCTCCTCCTCGCCATCTTCCCAGCCGGTAAAAATCTCTTCCGGATTAAGTGATTGTGTATCGCTGTTGTGTTTTGTTTAGCCGAGAGATGACTAATATAAAAACCGCAGCGTGCATAGTCGTATGGCTTTTACACCAGAAAGGGCTCTTCGACCCCATCTACGACTGGTGTGACGATCATTTCGGCTCTCCTGATTACCACCACGGCAGATTCCACACCTTAAACTCTGACCGCCGCCGCCACCATCACGGCCACCACCACCGCCGTGTCGAAACACAGCACCGGCGCAGGACAGCCACCAATCGGAAGAAGACACGTCACCACCACCACCACCACCGCAAGGAAGACCAAGAAGACGACGTGGAACAACAGAGGGATCCCGAGTATTACGACTACTATATTCACCATGTGCGCAAGGACGGTGGCGTCGGCGTCGGCAAGCAGAAGCATCGCCGGAGGACCAACCACCACCATGGAAGCGTCGCACGTGACTGTCACGTGAGAAAGCTACGGGGATAGGATGTGGAAGGCCTTTTTTTTCTTCTTATTTTTAGCTTTTCCCTGAACGTCACGAAAGACAATCAGCCAGCCACATTCCGTTTTGTTATTATGTAAAAGAAAACTCTATTATCATATATCCTTTTGCAAGTGTGTATTTTTTGAACATAGGGGGTTTATCATATGCTTACAGTAAACCGAAAACTGAAACGTAACCTAAAACAACACAAAATCTATCCTCAGACTACAGGCCCTTCCGCTATATTTCATTTTTTGTTTCCACTCAAGAGTAAGAAATGGTGAAAGAAAGAAAGAAAAAAGGCTACATACATCGATTGTAACTACTGTTATACACAAAGGTTGTCTCTAATTGGATTTAGAGATGAGGAAACGGTCGACGATCTTAACAGAGTGAAGGGGGTCATGGTGGGAAGCGGAAGCAGACCATTTGCTGGGATGTGTTCTGTGATGGCTCATCATCTGTCTGGGCTCCGAATCCCAATCTGAATCCAGCTTCCATTCCTTTGGTACCTGCCACCACCCGACCAATGCAACTTCTCAAACTCCCAGTGGAATAAAATTGGGTTTCTTTTATTAGTCCTATACAATGTCAATAGGTTTCTCTCTTCCTTGTACTAGCTAGCGGTGATAAAAATACCTAACTCTAGGGTTGGACTTGGACATGGATACCCAAACTCATACAACAACCCAAAATTCAGAAAACCCGAGCCTTGGTGAATATGAGATCGGGACTCCGGGTTGAAGACAGAGAGGCTTCATCGGCCAGGTAACCGAACCAAGGGGTAGCTCATCGGGCAAATGCGGCTTTACCCCGCTAGAGAGGATAGTTTACCATCTTGTATTTTGTTACCTTGTCGACTGCGAGGGTGAAAACTTCAATGTCTCCATCTCGTCGAATATGGAAACGGGTGAAAGACTTGTAATTCGCAATCCGAAGAGAGGAGAAGGCTTCATCAAAGTGAATGTGGAGCCAGTTGATGCATATGTACAGGTAACTCCCAAACACCAAAGACACCACTGGCGTCGAGAACACCCAGAAGTAAAGGAAGACAGATGCGTAATAGATTCCGGCTCCTGTCCGAGACAGCGACTCCATCCCGTCTTTGCAAATGTTGCTCCGGGTCACAGCCATCACCTGATGCATGTGAGAAATCAATAACATCAGTTTCTGCAGGCCAAACTCCAAGAAAAACACTAATCTTTCGGATGTTTATCTGGATTTATGGATAGTAAGGGTTAAATGAATCATTTTTTAAAAGTTGAGGTTTTTTTTCGGGATTTTCCTGTTCCTGCACCTAGACCATATTTCGTATGCATGGAATCAGTTTATATCAGAAGAGGGGATGATGTTTACATTACCTCGGGAACATCAAAAGCCGACATAAGATACTTGATGCATGCCGGATACAGACCAAACGTCCATTGTTCCAGACGGGCTCGAAGGCCTGTCGGATCGGGAAAGTGCTCGCTCTCCACCGACCGGTACCACTGATACAACGAATGATACCCTAAAAAAGTAGCAGAATCACAAGATCAGCTCAACCTTGTTTCACAACGATGCTTTTTTCCATCAATTTACTGTAAACCGAAAAGAAAAAACTGACCGGAAGTAGCAAGCAGATTATGCTGAATACACATTTCTATACCGAGTTCCAACAGCAGCATAAGAATCAAAGCTGCGGTCAGGTGAGCAGAAACATGGAGAATTCCGATTACGACCCGTTTCTTCCGAGACACTTTCGAAGGAACAAATGTGATTGCAGTTATCAGTAACATTAGGACACCGGCCAATGACACATAAGATCGCTCCATTACATACCCAAAGGCACTCCATACTGTCCCGAGGAAACTCCTCAAGTGCCCAGAAAATGAATCATCTCGCAAAATGTGGCCTAGCTTACACTGGAAAACACCATTGAGGAATGAGTTAAGTGACTAGCTTTTGAGCCTTGAAGATGGATTCATGAACAAAGCTTCTTCTTTTTTTTGGCAACATGCAGCAGAAAGGGTTATATGGCATATAGGAAAATGAATCAGAAAAATGCTATAACAATGTCAGATCGGAAAGTTTGTTCTCCAACTCAACAATCCTGAATTGAGGATTCTTCTGGAGACAAGCATTACAGACAGAAGAAAAACTAATGGCATAAGAAAGAACAGATTAGGATGGAATGAGACGCACCTGAGGGAACAAGGAAAAGACCAATACAAAGTATATAATTCCACCAATGAAATCAAACTGCCAGTTCATTTTCCGAAACTTCAAAATATTTCCCAAAGCGATCTGCAATCAGCAGCAAACAACCATTTAATACCCTGATAACGTAAACGAAACAAGTCAATTGGTGAATGGAGATAAAACGGCATGTTACCCTGCTCGAATCATCGAAAGAAGGATAGGCAGCCTTGCTGTCGTACGTAGCACCATAAAACTTTGAAAAATTGCGGAAAACATGTGTCGGATGCAAAAAAGCACCACCACAACCGTTAACAAGAAGATGTTGGACATGGACCGGTCCATCTGATTGAGTACAAGAATGGCGCATATAGTGATGCAAATCCCCTGCCATTCTAAGTTTACACCTTTCTTTCAAGAAATCACATATCAGATGCCTAACGTTCCTCCCAGTATTGTCGTTCCAGTACCAATCAAGCAACCAGTTTGGTTCATGTGTGATAATGATCACTGCATCATTCTCCCCAACCTAAGCGGAAAAGTAGAAATTTTACTAAAGCAACAAAAATGCAAATGAATAAAAATGAATTCTATGAAAAAGAAGAGGACAAATAACCGAAAAGCAATAAAATTCCCAGGAGGAAGAAGAATAATCAGTTTAGCATCTTCTACGTGTAGAACCCGAAAACAAAAACAGAAAAAAGGAAGCAGGAGCTACCTTCTCTTTCACTAATTCAGAAAAGAATTTGAACTGGTAGACATCAATATCACCATGAAGGGCTAAGTCCAAACCAAATACCCACCATCCTTTAGGTAGCTGCAAAGCAAAATAGCTTTTCTTCTGGGGCATTAACCAACCACCCAACCAACTCTTGTGGCATATATACCTCATGAAAGTATGGAGTCCATCGAACCAGTCTGAAAAATAACACTCTGATCAGAGGCAATGCCAGCAGAAAACAAGTACACATGCTTGTGTGAGTGAGAAAGAAATCAAGAGGGAAAAATGAATCTGAGAGCTGAGACAAACCATGGTTTCCAGGGATGAGAAAACATTGAGGGCCATCATAATGCTTTAGATCAGATACTCCATTGGGTAATTCAGGCTTGTTGACAGCAATGGAATCGCTTTTATACCAATGGGGAGGCTGGAGAGCATACTCGAAGGGGCAAAAGAGACGGTTTTCATAGGTAAATGCCGATGGGTTGGGGTATCTGCAATAAACCATCAATGGACATATCCATTTAGTTAACCTTATGGCCTAACAAAGCTAACGAACAAGAGAGGAAGAGATGGTAAATTTATGTGCGACTTACGCAAGATCTCCCCCAATAAGCAGCAAGTCACCTCGTGGAAGAGATAGAGACCCATCACCCGATAAAACTTTGATCGAAGGCTGAGCAAGAAGTTTTGCGACGGTATATGATGAATTCCCACCATCACCGGTATCAGCCATGAAGTCAAACCAGATATCTTCCTTTTCGCTTAAGTGATCATATAGAAGCTCCCTCTTCTCAGCTTCACCATGACCCTTACTCATTGCAGCCTGAAGAATTTATAAAAAAAAGGGTTAAAAGAGAAACCATGAAGAAAAATTCCAATGTGATATCTAGTAAAATCAAACTGCAAAACAAGAGAAAAAAGACCTTGTCACATCATAAACTGTGGATTTATACCTGCATCATTCGCATGTCAAAGCGGCCGAGAAACACTGTCACTGATACCAGGAGGTCAAAAACAGTTTTAAACAAATCAGCTGATGTTCTGCAATGTATAATTAGCCAAGTCAGGACATCCCATTTAGATGCCTCTTCCTCTCAAGAAAACAATAGTAGAATAATATTGAACGCGAAAGGAAGAAGATTATATCACATTAAGCATACCCTGAATACCAAGGAACCATATCTAAAAAATTAGGCTTCATTTGCTGCTTCTTCTGCTTCTCATGTTCATCAGCAGAAAGAGGGTGTGTAAGAGCCCACCTAAACAGCATAGAGAGCATCAAAGTAAAACATAAAGGAAGACAATAAATAAACAACAATAGAGATATTAGTCTGTACATGATATAAACCCTTTTCGGTTGAAATGTTTACTAACAGACATTATGCTAAATATACTACTTACCCTGTTGATCTCTCCACAACGTAATTAGCAATGTAAAGACCAATAAATGTTGCCCACAAAGAGTAAATAGGAGATATCTCATCAGATGAATCAGGACACGAGCCATTGCACGCCAACTGCAGGTAGACAAGAAGGAGAAGAAATGATATTTGGTAGCACAGAAATTAAAGGTTGATCAAATAAACAATTGAACAACATAAAAACTGAGAATCAGTTTCAGAATAGTGTACCTCCCCATAAATGACCCATTTGGATAACAGTGGATAATCACTTGCAGATCCAACCGGAGCAAACCATGATGAGCAGACTTGGTCTTTCAGCTCATGCATACGAATGAACTTCGCAAGCCATGCACTGTGCTTGCCTTCTCTTTTCCAGAATGGAAACCAGCTAAAGTGCCTTCTTTCAAGAGGTCTTTGCCTCATAATGGCACGGTTCCCACAATGACTGTAAAACACACAGCATGCTATGCTAAGAACCTACAAGAAAGAGAAAAGTTAAAACAAGAGTACAAAAAAATATGTAAAAAAGAAACTAAGTGGCGTTGAGGTACAATATAGGGAGTGGAGTGCTTACAGCACAATTCTGAAGAATGGTTAAAATCTCCGGGCGCTTCCCAGCCACACGAGAGACAAGACCGATATACCAAAGGCCAAGAAAAATGATATGGAAGACAAGAAGAAAGACTATGGACGATATGTAAATAGTTAAAAACAAGGACAAATTCATCCTCAAATCCAAGCCCATTGACTGAAAACTCGGAAGATGGTACAATGCTGCAACTAAAATCCAAGCAATGTACCTACAAATATAAACAAAGAAATAAAAGAATAGCCTGAAAGGAAATAGAAGTCAAGATTGAAAAACGTTGTTATATACTTATGGGTGAAAAAGAAACAAACAGTTCACTTACCACCGACTGAAGTTCGAATAGCTTGGTCTGATAGTCTTCCCGATGAAAGGAGATGAAAAGAAATAGAAAAAGCCGAGCAGACATGCATACATGGACCACCACTTGAAGTTGTTGTCTAATTTTTCTACGAGGGTATGCATGTTATCGGATGAAATAAAGAATAGGCAACCCAAAAACACAGCAATGATTGCATGGCGAGAATGCTCATGCGGATAAGGGTAAGTGTGGGTTAGAATAGTTCTGACCCTCTCCATTTTGAGGGTATCTAACAAACCAACATGATTCTTAACAGATCCCATGAGGTTCCTCTAGTCTTAATCTTCCAAATATCTCGATGATCTTACGCTTCCAATTTCTTGATGACAAGCCAATTCTTGACGGAAACAAGACTAGTTTACAGAACAGCTTGAAGATCCCCCGTTTTAAGTTCAGCAGATGAAACCTTATGCCTAGAGAAACAAAAGGGAAAAACCAAATATAATAGAGGAACACATTCAGCACAATCAATCCAATAACGGAACAATACTTATGAACTAAATCCATGAAATTGTGGAATAAACAGCCACAATTTATTAAACTAAAAGATATACCCTTTTTTATGGTATTTGTCTAACAAATAAGGGAAAGTAATGATTAATCAACGCCATTATCCCTGAACTTATAACGTACAGCTGAACCGCTATCACATGCTTCAGTGATATAGAAAAAGCAAATCTTAGTCAGCTACTTCCATTTGGGAAGAATAAGTCACAAATCAAAGGACATTGACTGAATGCCTTCAACCGGAACTGAAATAGTTTCAACTCTTACACCCAACTTAAACTTGAGGATAACATGGGACCAAATTTCCACCTAGATTCTAAATTCCCAAAACTCTGCATTGATACTCAAAACAGTACAAGAATTTGCAACAAGCCCATGAGGAATCACAACACAAGAAACCGGACTGGAATGAAACAGCATAATACATCATAAAACTTTTTATCAGGAGATACAAGTCTCGAGAGAAGCCTGGAAATACGCTTAAAATGGTTTTTTTTTTTTAAAAGAAAAAAAAGAAAAAACCCACAATTGGAAACTCAATGTCATACAATCTCGACATGGGCAACCTTAATTTCCTTTTTCACTTATGACCGTAAAGACAAGTAGTACATAAGACAAGACCTCAACAAGATGTTATCACTTCTCATCAGAAGATTTACTGAATGTAATAGGACATCAAAATCAGCAACATGCAATACCTAATTTCGAATACTCGCGTAGAGGAGATGACCACACGAAACTTCTAACAAAAATAAAGGAGCTCCAACTCCGAACAAAAAAAAAAGCACACCTTCTTCAACTGCGAAGAACAACAGCCAAAATGGACCGAAAAACGACTAAGCACCGTCGAATTACGGCGACGCTCGCTGTCACTGACGGTATTCCAGCTAACCCGACGAAGGAAACTCCGATCGATTCCGTGGAAATCGTAATTAGCCCCAAATATGCACTCCAACCCTAGAAATGCTCCGCGAGATCATTGAATTCGAGGAGGTAATCAATGATTCGGTGAGTCAAAGCAAAGAAGAAAACATATATACGTGGCTGTGAATTTAATGGCGGTGGCTGAAAAAGCAACAATTTTTGTCGAAGAAACTAACAAAAGCAAAGTGGAAAGAGTCAGTCGGCATTTTCGTATGATTTTTTTTTTAATCAGAAAAAATAGGAGAAGGGAATCATCAAGATCAAGCCTCCGCTTCTCTTCCACGTCCCCCCCCCCCCCCCCCTCTTCCCCC
>NW_010965372.1:8099333-8182143 GCF_000463585.1 Tarenaya hassleriana | reverse complement strand
CCCCCTCTTTCCTGCGAAAAGCTTCCACGCAATTACCATCATCTTCAATTAAACCCCTATATCTTACAATACTTTAATTTAAGCACCGTACTTTATATTTCGCAAATTGAACCCTCCTCTGGAATTCCAACGAATACGTAATTAACAGAAATTTGTAAAAAAAAAATGGATAATTGTATCGATGCAGCATCTTCGATTTTAATTTTAAGTTTTTCTGCAACATATACAAAATAATAAGAGAACCACAAGTTTTGATTTTTCTTATAAACTAAGTTTTCGTGTGCCAAACATATCTCGTTGACCTCTAAAAAATAGATAAATAAATGTTACAGAGATATATTCTTACAAGAAATGTGAAAGAGTATAATTTATGAGGTTTTATATCCTTTTTCATACATATATATATATATATATATATATATGGCAAACAAAGGTAAAAAAAATCAAAACTATTGTAAAAAATAAATCTTAAGAATATAATGCATATCGAAAGTCAGATTAAGGTGTGCTACGGATGCATTTAATCATTTAATTTTCATTGGATCATAATAAATCCCAGTGTTAACAACACATTATTCGCTGTAATCACAACTTCTATTTAGACGTTCTCCTTATATTCGCAACATTGATATTCCACTGTAAGCCCATTAAGGAATGATAATGCCCATTAGTCAAGAGCTCGGCCCATTAAGTATGTCAACATGCCCACTATCATTTACCAAAGTGGATCCCATTCGGATTCCATTCAATTTTTTTCCATTTTATACAAATAAATACCAAAATTATATACTGTTTGATTCTAGTTTTTATTTAAAAAAAATCAAATCTTCTTAAAAAACAGTTTTTCGGGTTTTTTAAAATTTTAGTTCGATTTTGAAAAATTCAATTTTATTAAAATTAATAACATTGACGATTTCAGATCGAACGGGACCATTTGACCCCGAAAAACCGCACTAAAAGGGCCATCCCTAATGTTGTGTAAAATTATATTATTGGAAAAACAAAAGGGAAACTTATAACTTTATAACTTCGATCGGGGCAAAGATATCGGTAAATGGGTATGTTGCTCTATATACATATGTATATGATGTTGACCCGAGGAGAGGAGATAAATGAAGAAAAAAGGGACAAAATATGAACTAGAGCCTTTCATAATTCATTCGTGGGCAAGGCAATATTAAAAATTAATTCTTCAATTAACAAAATATAACTATTATTTCAGGTTGATTAGATCAAAAAAAATTGTTTTAAAAAAATAGATAAAGATTAATTTAATACAATATCGCGACTCAGTGAACTACTTTGTAAGTCATCCAAGCATGTGGACACGTGTAACGATATATAATAGTAAATAATAAACGTTTAAAATTATTATTTTGCAAAGCATCCAATAGTGGTTATCCACTTGCTTAATAATATCTTCTGGAAGGAGGAAAAAAATAAAAGGAATAAAGTAAAAAAAAAAAAAGAGAGAGCAGCGAGCTACCACGTGACAATGTACGGTGACCATTATAGGTTGACACGTATTAATATATAATTGGTCTGTCACTGTCCCATTTTACACGGTGTGGTGGTATGGTCGCTGTTATAATAACCGGAAACATATAAGAAAAAAAAATTAGTATAAATTTTAATTATTCTTCCGACTTTTAATTTTAAATGATGAGTTATCTCTTTAAAGCTGATATCATTATTTTCGATAAATATTGTAGCTTTCAATTCAATCAAATAAGCATTTCTTATTTTTTTTTATTTAATTCATTTTAATTGGATCTAAAGTGGGCAATGATCTTATCTGTGTTACTATCTTTAAAATACAACACAAAAATAATACAAACTTTTTTTTTTAATTCCAACACATCTTACAGAAAAAAAAAAGTCATATTTAATTACATTTCAATATTAGAATAATAAAATTGAAATAAATTGCTTTTAGTGGTGTAGATTTTGTACTGTGGTAAAGATTCGTGTCCGAGAGGAGCTGGCAACCGACAGCGCTGTTGGCTGTCTTCTCATGCTTCGGTTTTAACCCACTTTCACGGACACCGGCCTTCCCAGTTCTCCGTTCATCGTGACACGTGTCTCAATCTCAGCCGTTCCCTTCTCCTTTGCCTCTAATTACCCCGAAGAGGTAACTCTGCCAGATCATTAATTAATAGTAACACTCTGTTGGTTAAACCTCACATCTAAGATTCTCATTTCTGTCAGTCTCTCTCTCTCTCTCTCTCTCTCTATATATATATATATATATGCGCGTACGTACGCCGCTATATACATATGTGTGTGCGTGTGTGTCCACGTAGTTTTGCACTTAACGTATATATTTCTTTTTTTTTACGTATATATTCCATTTACGTATATATTCCATTGAAACCATGGATCGGGACATGCGCAAAGAATTACTTAGGGAGGGGTAACATGGGTCGTATATCCACGATTTTAGAGATATCCAATCTCATTTTCGTGGGTTTTATAAGAAAGTATATAACATTTTCTATCTCATAGAAAATGGTGATTCGTCGACCGAGTATCCGTTACTAAACGATAGACATATATAGATAACTGTAACCATAAAATTTTAAACAAAATAAACTAAATATCTAATAAAAATATAATTTTTATACAAAATATATAAAAATTTTAAAAAAATATTTTTTTGCTCAACGAGTTAGCTCGTTTGACCTTTTTTTTGTTTAAATATTCTGAATCCATCTCGAAAAATATGAATCGGTTCGTGAACTGTACTCGTTTTACATCTCTAGTGACATGAGATTCGAGGATATAAAATATAATAAAATAATTTATAATTTTAAAATCAAATTAGCTGAAATATGAAGATAATTATAATCGATTTTTTAAAAGTAAACATATTTTAATGTAAAGAGAATATATATAGAATGGAACTAAAATTCTATATAAAAATGAAAGGTATAGTATTTTTAAAATAAAAAATACGAATCTAGAAAACAAAAAAAAAATGGAAGCATAAGAGAGAACTAAATACAATAAAAAATTTAATATCATAGATATGGACGGACTCAAACCGAAATAGTGGAATAAATTCTTATCTAGTAATCTTTTTAGGTTTTTTAAATAATCAGTTGTACTGAATGGTAAAACTACTAAAAAATATCTTGTTTAAATAATTCAGAGTGGTCTTTATGAATAAATATTTTTTTTAATTGGCGATAAGGACTTTGCCACCAGATACATTTTAAAATCTAAAGAAAAGTAAATTATATATTTTTAGTTTTACCGTCTAATGTCATTGCGATTGGAACTTATTCTTTGCATCAAAAAATTTACCAAAAGAAGAAAGATAGCGTGTAATGCTGTTTCCATAATCAATATATTCCGTACTCCTAAAGCTCATAGGCTAGGGTTGTAGACCATTATAGCTAGGGGGGAAATATTCCATATAACATTATATTAAAAAATCTAAAAATATATATAAAGCTATTATCTATTGCATAAAGAAAAGAAACCTATCCTATCATATCCATCATAAATCTAGGGTTTTCAAAGAACTTGCCATTTCCTTTCTCAGCAAAAAAAAAACTGAGGTATATCTTCCCTCTCTCTCTCTCTCTCTCTCTCCATATATATACAGCAGGGTAAGTACTTCCAAATCTGTCTTAGTCTTTTGTTGGAATTTTTTTGTCCATATATCTTCATTGTTATCGTGTTTCTTGTACTTTTTTCGTTCTTGAAGGTGAGAAATTTCGATTTTTTAATCTCTTTTTTCGGTTTCTCATGATGTCGTCTGTGTTATGTAATCGGATCTAATTTCGTTTCTGGGTATCTGTTTTTTTTATAAAAAAAAAAAGAAATTTGAAAGAGAAGAGGGAATGGTGAGAGGGAAGACGGAGATGAAGAGGATAGAGAATGCAACAAGCAGACAAGTGACCTTCTCCAAGAGAAGGAACGGACTTCTCAAGAAGGCCTTTGAGTTATCAGTCCTTTGTGATGCTGAGGTTGCCCTAATTGTTTTCTCCCCCAGAGGAAAACTCTACGAGTTTTCTAGCTCTAGGTAAATCCCCCATCTCATCTAATACCCCCTTTTACTATGCATACATATATATATATATATATATATATGTCTGTATGTGTGTGTATCATGATGTGATTTCATATGTGCTCATATATGTGCTTATAATATGATGTGTTATGTGTCTGGAATTGATTTGTTTATGTCATACATGTCAAGATCCCCTATAGATTGGAGAAAAGGGAAGTTCATTGAATCCAAGATCGAGTCCAATTTCCTGCCAAAATAGTAAATTGAACCTATATAAGTTTAATCTTACTTGGTAGTGATTAAAAAAAAAAGATATTCATTTTGGGATCTGATCAATTTTCGAGAAAATAAGCAGATATAAACCGTAAAAGTTACTTTTGGTTTAATTAGACTTTTGAATGACCATCCACATCACATTTACCACAAATTATCAATCCTTGTAACATCTATATGTTATCGTTATATTCCAAGATGTTTAGATGTGGGTGTGTGTATATATTATAATAGTGTATGTATATGTATATGTTAGTGTGCAATGATCTATACATGTATTGTAGGCAAGCTTCTTGAATCAGCAACTCATTGCCGGTGAGTGTTGACTGGTGATGTGTGCGTTTCTATTAGAATATATGATCGTTTTAATCTTCATTTTGGTTAAATCTTCGTGATTGATCTTTTTTTTTATATATATCATTTAATTTCCCCAATAGTCATCTGTATAAAAAAACTCCAACACAGAACCGAACCGACAAAAATGGATCACAGCTTCTAATAGTTTCTTCATTGTTCTGATATTTTCAGATCTTCAATGTAATGACATTATCCATTTCTGTCAATAGAACCAAACACTTGGAGAACCAACAACTTCATACAAAGCTGTCTATTTTTGGCAATAGCTTCGAGAGCATAGGGTTCTGTTAGGGCAAATAGTTTCACTTCAAATTAGGCAAAATTAAATAACATGATTTTTTTTTTCATAAGATAGATATTATTTTCTTTTTTTTTTTTTACTTGTGGGATTCACCATTTAGCCAATTAATTCCCCTCTTTAGACGTGTGTGTATATCTACCTTTGAGTGCCTGTGTATGTACTCTTACATCTGCATAATACATGTACATATGTGTCAGTCGATTTATATTGATGTATATGCACATGTATGTACCGTAATATATATATATATATATAGAGTGTGTGCGCGCGCGTGCGCTAGCAACTTGAGAATGGAGGTCTTTCACTTCTATGCAAGGATGAGACTATATATACATTCTCTGAAAATTCTGTTAGTTATAAGTTTTTTTTTGGGTAATATTCTACACCGAGGTCCAGACTAATTTCATAACCGAAAATCAGCCATGTGATTTGGATTATATGCTCTTTCTCCAAATTTCAAGTTCGAATTCGGGTGAATAGACGTTTTGCATCCCGTTTCACCGGTTGAACTACCTAAATTTGGGTTTTGTTAGTTATAAGTTAATAATGATGAATTAAAAAGGAATCAAATGGCCGGCTCAATCCTTGATAGAATGTGTTTGATCAACTTATATTAGCACCTCTGCAAAATACGAAAAAAAAAATTAACATGGTAAGAGAAAAAAAACTATAACTATCATGTATGCAAAATTTTTAAAAACAAAGGTTGCTTAGTGTATATATTTAAGCTCATAATGTATACACATAATCTAATAACCATGAATACTAGCTAATTATTATGTATACATATACACCCACATATCTACTTATATGATTAATTTCTATGTTCAAAGTATATTCATGTGTACATATGTCTTTAAATATTTGATCTACAAGATATGTCTGAAATCGTATATTTTGTGATGTTATTGACAAACTCAGTTTTTTTAGATAAAATATAGTCCAATAAAATAGGATATCACGAAGATAGCGATCAAATATCTTTAGTGTCGCTCCATTTAAGTATACATGAATTTATACAGATTTATATTATATGTGTGTGTGCACGTGTACTTGTATATATATATATATATGTATGTATGTATGTATTGCATCTCTATGTTAGAACTTAGTTATGTATGTGCCTGTGTGCTTGAACAAATATGGTGGCAACAAAGAGCGAGTTGCTAGACTTTTCGCCTACAGATTGTAAACTGCTTTTATTTAAGCCATGACAAGTAATTGAGTTGGCATGTGTATATATAGAATCATATCAGAGTATATTGATTCTTTTTATGCAATACATCTTTAATTTTAATTTTTTCCCGGTTTTATATAATTATGATTTATTTAAATATGATTTAAAAAAGACGTGTTTCTCTCTCTACATATATATGTGTATATATATATATATTATCATATTCTGTAAGCATTCCCAAGTGGGGTTAATCACCATTAACTAGGTGTTAATGACCATACATTTAGCGGTTAACCCAATGTTTTTATTTCATTAAAGGGCCTTGTGGAGTCACAATTGTCAATTTTAATATCTGTAGAGACTACGCACAAATACGTGTATATATGCATCTGTCTAGTTCTCTGTGTATATATATGCATATATATTATCTGCCGTGTTGAATTATATTAATCGGTTACTAATTTTTAGGTTAACAGTGCCCTTTTTTTGTATTTTTGTTTAGTGTAAGAAATTATTTACTTGACGTGCTTGTAAATTTATTAGGGTAGTAATAATTAAGACAATAATATTCCTCAAAACCTGAGATCATATCCTAACTTTTGGGAACCAAGTTAACTTTATGCTATGAACCGACAACAAGATTGATTCTCTTTGTTCCTCTTTTTACATGATATGCATAAGTAATAATGATGGTTGATGCATTGCTTATAATTAATTATTAACGAGTTCTGAAATTCCTAAATTCCAGATTTGAATATATAAAGCGAACCCGATTAAAAATGTTTAATAGTTTTTAAAATGAAATATATATGATTTTAATTTTAATAGATGACACTATATTTTTACGACATTTCAGCGTGACAAAAACAATAGAGCGATACCAAAAACGAACGAAGGATCTCGTGACTAATAGCAAGGGGAATGCCAATTCGCTGGTATTTATATATATATATATATATATATCTAAGTTTCAATATTATCATCATTATATTCTCATTTCATTTCATGCATCGTGTACGGAAAACTGATATATTTTATGGATAGATGAACTTAGCTTGCTTTTGTAAATTTGCAAGTATGAAATTGGAAAATTAATTTCGGCTTAAACACACAAATTTATACAATGTTTTAGAGTTCGAAGTTTTAGGTTATGATAATTATTAGTTTCCATGAAATTAATTAGTAGTAACTTCACGTAAATTTAATTTTATGCATTGAGGGTTTTTTTTTATAAAATTTTATAATTTGTCACATTAAGGACTGTGTCGTTCACTTGGCAGCCAGCAAAGGGCGAAACACACGGCTTTGAAAGGAAGATCCAACAGCTTGAGATTTCCAAACGGTTTGCAAAAAATCGAATGATATAGAGATTAATATCGATGATATAATCTTTAACAAAAACAAAAATATCGATGACATAAATTTAGGTATATAGTAAGATATTTTTTCCTGACAAAAATACGATTGTTTAATTTGGAAAATGAAATAATCTCAGCAAAATGCTTGGAGAAAGACTCGAGGCATCTTCTGTCGAGGAGCTCCAACAATTGGAGAACCAGTTGGAACGAAGCTTGACCAGAATAAGGGCCAGAAAGGTAAACGACAATACTTTTGTATATATATATATATATCGTATTATGGACCGACAGTCTTCTAAGCTGATATATGATCAAATTTTACGATCGTTTTATGCTACCTATATATATATAGTATGGTGGTGCTACCAAGCATGTATGTTAGGATATAATCATTATGATGATGATGAGGACTGTCATTGCTTGCCTCAGATTCTATACGTAGTCATAAGATCAATGTTTAATGATGATGATGATGATATGCATATTACAAGACACAATACTTACGATTGTAATGTGATATATGTACATGCATAATATTTGGCTATTGGCTTATGAAGAATTAGTTCTCCGTCATTTTACAAATTTAGAAATTTTAATGGGATTTACCTTATTAATTAAATAACGTGAGAATAGTTGTTTGAATATACCTATATCATATAATTCACATAGAATGTTAAGCTCGGAACTGGTTTGAAACAGGGGTGTACATTTATGGGTTTTGGTTTGATTTGATTTTCGTATTCATTCGATTTTTATTTCGGATTCGATTTTCACTTAAAAAATCTCATTTTTTTTTTTGTAAATTTACTTCTTCTATTCATTTTTTTATTTGATTTGAATTCCATTAATATACTTTTTTTTTAAACAATAAAATCCATTTTTAGTTCCGAACTGGAACCCCTAATTCACATCGTTTGGTCCTTTGTCTGGTTTGGCTGAACGTAAATACGGTTTGATCTTTTTTCACAAAACTTACTTAACAGTTATTTTTATTTTACTACAAAGATTAATGTTTGTAATTTGTTTGTTTTACATTGATCAGTATCAGTTATTCCTCGAAGAGATTGAGAAGTTAAAGGAAGAGGTAAACTTCACATACACTTATATATATATATATATATATATATATATATATATTTATTATTGAAATCTATTCACTTAACCACTCATGCTTTCCTCCTCGCAACCTTAGGAAAGGAACTTGCTTGAAGAAAATAAAAAGCTAATGGAGGAGGTATGACAATTTCTCTCGAATCCAATATATATTATTTGTCTTTTACGTTTAAATATTGGGGGTTTTCCGTAAAATATAATATATGATCGATAAAATATATATATGTATAATTTGTAAAGATTCACGATATGTTAATATGATTATTATTATATATTTACTATGGATGATTGAAGTGCGGAATGAGTGCAAGAGGAGGATTACAAGCAAAGCAAGTAGAAGCGGCGAAGAAGATAGATGACAACGAGGTGGTGACCGATTTGTCCATTGGACCCCCGAGACAAGACTCACCAAAAAAACCCTAGTAAATCATTATGAATAATATATATATATATATATATATATATACACTTGGAGCTTTATTTGATTCCCGTTCTCCTTTGGAAGAAGGAGGGATCTTAACTAATGTACGAACGTCTAAAATGTGGCATCCACATAAAAAAGAAATCTGAATACTCGAATAAATTCGGAGTTGGGTATGTATATAATGTTCCTCTGTGTAAAAAAAATGTTAGGTAATTACTGTTATTGATATTAATTGAATTTAAATATATAATGTAATCAGATAATTTTACTAAAAATCTTAAATCATCACGGTTAAAAAACTACCCTTTAAACTATTACATTAAAAAAACTATGCATTTAAATAATTCTATTCCTTAAACTTGAAAGCTACAATTTAATTTTATCATTAATCAAATAAAACTGATAATAATACAAAACTCCAAAAACGCTAAATAGAAAGAGAAATATTCCCAAAAAATTAATATAAAGCATTTTGCCACCATATATGATTATATAACCAATCAATTAATAGAGAAATGAATATAACGAATTTAATTCCACGTGTCATAAGATTTTGTTGATATCAAAGTCCAACCGCTAATTAAGAGTGAACTGATCGATTAACCTTCATAACTAAATTCATTCATATCAAGATCCTTAGTGTTCTCTCGAAGAAAGCTCGACACGAGTTGTCGTCCTCGTCGATTATGGCGATGTGGGATTCCTCATGCCATCAACTTTTATTTTATTTTTTTTCACTTTAATCGCCATCTCTTTTCCTGATCTTTCGATATTCTCTGCGTATGGAGTTTATGTAATGAGATGTGTGGGAGAACGATATGGGTTGCTTAGTTTCCAAGCCAGATCGCTCCGATGAGAAGCCGCCGCGAAAAAGGTCGCCGGAAAAAGGCCCGTCGTGGATGCACTCGTCGGGAACAATGGGTGGTCGGATTCAGGCCAGGAAGATTCCAGAAATGTCCGAAACTGGTGATCAGAATTATCAAGTGCTGTTGGGTCCTACTCCAAAGGAGCCGAGAAGAGAGGAGAGCGTTGTTCTTCTTGATGCTCATCGGGGTTCGCCGGAGGCGGCGGCTGCGGCGGTGGGATGGCCGGAATGGCTGGTCTCCGTCGCCGGAGAGGCTCTCGCCGGATGGGTTCCTCGCCGTGAGAGTCACTTCGTGAAGCTGCACCAAGTATGCACTGTCTTGTTGTATTGATCTGCAACCATGAAGTATAGTCAGTTCAGTTGTGTCTGAAAATGACAGTTTGGATATTCAGTTCGCATATGCACAGATGATGCTGTCATGTTCTTCTCTGGTTTCTACTTTGATCAAAAGTTCCATGTTTCTCCCGCAGATTGGCCGGGGAACGTTCAGTAGCGTCTTCAAGGCTCGGGATCTTCTCGATGAGAAGATCGTGGCGTTGAAAAAGGTTCGGTTCGATACAAACGATTCAGAAAGCATCAAGATTATTGCCAGAGAGATCATAATCTTGCGGAAACTCGATCATCCAAATATAATCAAACTGGAAGGAGTGATGGTTTCCCAAGATTCGTCCAGCATCTACCTCGTTTTCGAGTACATGGATCATGACCTGGCAGGATTTTCTTCATTACACGGCGCCGAGTTTTCAGAGCCGCAGGTCATCTGTCTTGTTTTTTTTTGTTTACTTCTCCAACTTCAGCAACCACATTTTACCTTCAGACCCACCTTTTGTTTCCTTCTGTTTAGGTTAAATGTTACATGAAACAGCTTCTAACCGGCCTTGATCACTGTCATAGTCACCACATTCTCCATCGCGATATCAAGAGCTCGAATATTCTGATAGACGGTAATGGAATCTTGAAGATTGCAGATTTCGGGTTAGCTACGTTTTTCGATCCCAAGAACAGTGTTCCATTGACTACCCACGTCGTTACTCTTTGGTACCGAGCCCCCGAGCTTTTGCTCGGAGCCTTTCATTATGATGTAGGGGTCGATCTCTGGAGCACAGGCTGCGTATTAGGCGAGCTATACGCTGGAAAACCTATTCTCCCTGGAAAATCTGAGGTTTGCATGTTCTTTATCGATCTTGTTCTTCCAGATTTCATCTTTTGGTAAGTCAAAATACCCGAGTTTCAGGCAGAGCAACTGCATAAGATATTCGAGTTATGCGGGTCGCCATCAGAGGATTACTGGAGGAAACTGAAGCTGCCGTTTTCAACAGCTTTCAGACCAACGTTTCCATACGGACCGAGAATCGCAGAGACGTTCAAGAACTTTCCAGCTCCGGTTATTTCGCTTCTCGAGACCTTGCTCTCGATAGATCCTGATTCTCGGGGCACTGCAGCTAGTGCTCTAGAGAGCGAGGTACATGAATTCACATTTTCTTCTGTCCATGTCTGGTGATTCTCTCATGACAGAGCCATTCTTTCTTTCTGATGTTCTTGCTGTTACCAAGGGGCAGTACTTCAGAACAGAACCATTCCCTTGTGATCCATCTTGTCTACCGAAATACCCTCCCAGCAAGGAGATCGATGCTGAAATGCGCGGAAAAGGAGCAAGAAAACAAGATTCTCAAACTAGAAGAGTAGCCAAACCTCCATCTGTAGCTGATGCATCATCTTTCGCGACGCCAACGCAGGTAATGATGCATCTTCTGTAGTGTTGAGCAAGAATCTTTGGTGTTCTTGTTTAACTGGCAGAGATCTAAAACAGAGACAGATGCAATATGCAGGAACAGGTTCAGGACTCGGATAAGAGATACGATGATTCTAACTCGTTCAAGGAAGACAGGACTTGTACTACTCCAGATTCTTCTGCAACAGAAATGCAACCCGTTAAGAACAAGAACATCAACGATGAAACCGAGGTGAATATCTTCCACTCCAATGGAAATCTGAGAAGAACACCCATAACTGTGAAGGAATTAGCATTAACAAGGACAGTACACCCTCTTCTCCGAGGTGAGAATGCATCATCAGCCAGAGACTGAACAGGGGAACAAACGCATGGGAAAGCTTCCAGTTCGTCAAATGGGTTTGCCTGATTCGTTTCTGAAATCTCGTGATTCGACCCTGTTCTCGGTTGAATCCGACATCTGCAGTTTCGGAGTGATGTTCTTGGAGATCATATGTGGTCGGGAGAACAGAGGAGATGCTTCAACAAATGGCTCACAACACTTGCCTGCATCTGTTTCTGCTAGGTGATCCAGTGTTTGTGTTCATCTTCTGGACAGTGGATAGTTTCTTTGGTCATAGATACATCTTGTTCATGTTTGATGTTTTTTGTCCACTCATTTTTAAGAACCAAAAAGGAAATAAAAAACAGAGAGACCCTTAACTCAAATGTCTAACAGTCGAACCGGTTGGGTAATGGTCTTAACCGGAATCGAGTCTAGGGTCTTGTGTACGACCGTCCGGTGCGTGCTTATCCGAAGCCGATTGGGACCGAATAAGACGGCCCCTTTGAGCCTCTCGTCAGCTTTTTTCGAAGACACATTCCTGCAATGTGGAAATACGATGCCACGTGGCACTATCCCCTCTTGTCACAGAAGTCTGGAATGTGAAGCAACGACCCTTTAACCCGCTTCGGTGATTGTTTAACCCTACACGCTTCAAGAACCCTCAAATTCCGGGAAGAAATTGGGGACAAAAGAAAAGAGAGCAAAATCAAAGCGAAAGCAAAAGCAAATCGATTTGGGTTTAAAGTTACGAACTTTGATTGGGTTCCAGTGTTGGGCACGCAAGAATCGCGTGAGATTGATCGATTCGCGCAAAAGGGTTTCTGTATTTAGGCTTGCCCATATCCGAAATATTGGATCTTTGAATCTGAGGGAGAGAGAGGGGGAGAGATGTGTAGTTTGGCGGCGAATCTCTTGCTCCCTGTAAAGCTGAAACCTTCGGATAAACAGAGGAGCTCGTTCTTCGTGACCAGCGGAAGATCCAAGAGAAAGAACAAACCCATCGCTCCTGTAAGGTTTCGATCGTCTTCTCAGGAAACTTTATGGCCTTTTCCGGGAAAACTCCGTGTTCCTCTGTCTTCGTAATCAGCTACAGTTAACTCTGTTTTTGGAAGTCTCTAAACTCGATTTCTTCACGAGTTATACTGGCTAATCCCTCTGAAGTTTTGTTCTATTTCTTGAAGAAACCCAGAAATCAAAATTCAAGCTTTTTTTAATGAGCTCTCGCAAATTCCTCTTTGATTCAGGTTGCAAGGCTGTTCGGACCGGCGATTTTCGAAGCTTCCAAACTGAAAGTGTTGTTCTTAGGAGTTGACGAGAAGAAGCACCCATCAACTCTTCCAAGAACTTACACGCTCACTCACAGCGATGTTACTGCCAGACTAACCCTAGCTATCTCCCACTCCATCAACAATTCCCAGGTAAAATTAAAAATACCCTCTCCTCTTAAACATACCCATAGACTATATAATCAACCAATATGAGTACATTCATATGTATATATATATATATATGTGTGTATATACTGGGTTTTCCAGCTGCAGGGATGGGCGAACAGGTTGTACAGGGACGAGGTGGTGGCCGAATGGAAGAAAGTGAAGGGGAAAATGTCTCTTCACGTTCACTGCCACATCAGCGGCGGCCATTTCCTTCTCGACCTCTTCGCCAATCTCCGCTACTTCATCTTCTGCAAAGAGTTACCCGTTGTATGTATATGTAGACTTCCTCTTATCCGTTTTCTTGTCAGTTCATTTCTTTAAAGCTTAGGTCTTCTTCTTATTACAATAGGTATTTGTGTTTTTGTATATGATAGGTGCTGAAGGCATTTGTGCATGGAGATGGTAACTTGTTGAACAACTACCCCGAGCTACAAGAAGCTCTTGTGTGGGTTTACTTCCATTCCAACATCCCCGAGTTCAACAGGGTCGAGTGCTGGGGCCCGCTCTGGCGAGCCGCCTCCCCCGACGGCGGCCGTGAAATCCTCCCGCCGGAGCCGTCGTGCCAGGGGGAATGCGACTGCTGTTTCCCGCCGGTCAGCTCGATCCCGTGGTCTCACAGTCACCGCGGTGGAGAAGAAGAAGAAAGCGGTGACTGTGGGGCCCAGCCGGAGGGAATTTCTCCGGCGAACCCAGGGAACTCATAACGGAGAGTGAAGAACGAAAGGAGGCTAGGATCTTTGGGTGGTTGGTGTGTATAGGGTTGGTGATGGTAGATAGATATGTGCATGCATCATCATCATCATCATGTTAAGAACTATGTCTCTTCTCTTCCATCCATGCATGGTAAGTTTTAGAAATTTTCATTAAAAAAAAAAAGTATTAGAAATTGACCATGTACATAACCATTTTTAGCAATTTTTTTTTAAATTTTAGTATTTGAAGTGTTTGATGTCTGTTGTGCCATTATGGATTGAAATCACACGTAATAGAATCTTTGACATTGTGGACTTCAAACCAATGTTACGTGATATTGTTTTCTTTCTTTGGAAACAGACAAATTGCTGGTGGGTGGGTGGTCGACTTTTACGGAATATTTTATTATTATCGTTATTTTTAATTTTTTTTATAACTTATTTTTAAAATTTTGCTGTATGCGTATGAGATGATGACGTACAATTAGTGGAGAAGAAAACGAGGTAACGATAAAAACAAGATGAATAAAACAATCACAAAATATAGAGATTTACGTGAAAATTTTTAAATAGAAGAATATATGGATAAAGGAAAAGAATTCGATTGTAAACTCTAGAATAAATATTAATTTCGATACAACGGCATTATTTTCTAAAATACATGAAAAAAAAGGTTTCTAAAACAATTTTGGTTTTTACCAAAAAAAAAAAAACAAATTTTGCGTATCATACTGAAAGTTTCGTTTATTTTTTCTAAAGCCGAAAACTTTTACATCATATCCTAACAATCTCTATTTTGACATAAATTTTCTGTAATAAAATTCGAATCCATAAACTCTTCAAACTTCATGAAAAATATTAAAGAAACCTGATATATTACATGAGATAAAGAATTATATATAAAAAAAAATCTGGATTATATTCTAAAAGTAGAAAGCATGTGAAAGAAAAAAGAAACGTGCAAGAAAAGGATTTTTCAAAACCCAACGGAAAAAGGAGTGGCGATGCAGTTTTTGTCTCCACGTGAAGTTTTCTCTCTACCGTACGTCTACCACCCCAGGCGTTTATACAATTGGTATGATTAAAAATCATATAATATATAGTTTCATGTTAAATAGATTTAATATCAAATAGAGTGTACAATTTTACTTTTATAAATGAAACTAAATGTAATAGAAAAATAACTATTTTTAAAAATAAACATTTTTGTGAATATAAATCCAATCCAATATATATAATTTATCAAAATCGAAAATTTAAAAATAAAAATAGTCAAACCCAACCATAGATGTGCCTACCTATATCTCAGGCTCATAATTTCAGAATGGCGAATTTTAGTATATGGTTTTGAAATTGGAAGAATATGACGAACGCTTACAACAAATGAACAAATAAACAAATAATAAAATCAGCCTAATCGACAACAACTCTTCAAGAACGCACCCCGGACCTGTACACGGGAAAACGATTCTGCAAGAACCACTGATCCCGCAACTCGCGAGTTATTAACATTACCGAGTTGGTTGAGAAGACCAACTCGGTTAATAATGGAATAGCCTTTGCATTTGCCATCGGTCCTTTCACCTTATCGTTGATCTACCGAAAGAGGAAGCCCCGATTTCGCTCTCTGTGTTCTGCTCCACCGCACAAATCGAGTTCAGTGGATGGAGGAGGAAGGATCGAGGTTTTGTTCATTACAAGGAAAAAAAGATGCAGAGAAATGAATGAGTTCTTCACCTGAGATTTCGGCGAAGGGAAGACATTCCAGAACCTCAGGGTTTCATCCCCTGCTCCGGTCACGATCGTCTACGCACCCACGTAAAAAACACAATATCAGAAAAATTACGCACGCATGCATGCAGGAATGGAAGCCATGACCGGCAAAAGATCCACGGGACACATGCATGCAGATGCAGGTTTACGTTACAACCATATAATAAGTTTGCATATTACTGATGTTCTTGAACAGATAGCTTCAGACTCGCAGGATGAGAATGTATATAAGATGGAAGAAGAAGAAGAAGAAGAGAAAGACAACCTGCCCATCTGGTGAGACGGCGAGATAAAGAACACGGTACGTGTGACCGGTCAGAGTGGCCAACTGCAGATCCGAGAGAAAGCAAGAAAATGGTTTTTCAATTATAAAATATCGAATCAAAAGGAGGAGCAAGTGATAATTAGATATTGATGTGAGGACCGCGTTTAGATTCATACTTTCGACATGCTCGGGTATTTCCAGACGACGATTTGGTTCTGGGAGTATCCATGGGTACTGACGAGCTCGTTTACATTTTTAGACCAAACCAGATTGCACACCTGTTCATGCATAAACCGAGCGGTTAGACATAAAACCCGACACGAAAAATTCTACATTTCCTACTCAAACTTCCAGCAACATGTGTGCATAATTCCAATATAAGCTGACTTACCTGACTGCCGGTGTCCATGCAGCTTAAATGAGAATTGGTCGTCGTGTTCCAGAAACGAATGCATCTGTCGGCTGTACCGCCACCCGAAGCAAGAAGCCCCTGATGATGAGGAGACCAAGCGATGGCTTTAACAGCTGCTGTGTGTTCACAGTATTTCAGAACCGGTTGAGTTGAATGTTGGTTCCATACAAAAAGCTGCAAATTTTATAAACATCAAAATTATGCTTTTACGACCAGACAAGAACCTAAGTTCAAACAAAAAAAAAACGAAAAACCGAAATATAATATATACCCTATTGTCGTTTCCACCTGAGGCTAGCTCGCGGTTGTCGTAAGACCACTTTAGTCCGCAGACTTCAGATTTGTGCCCTGATAGCTTACTAACATAATCTTCGGGAGCCCGTATGTCTCTTTGAAGAATACTCTTGTCTCTGCTACCTGAAGACAGAACAGCTGAGCCCCATGCTAGGGCTCCAACTCGTAGACGATGACCTTCCATTGATCTTGTCCTCTTGCACCGTGATGCATCCCATATCTAAATAAGAGAAAGAAAAGAGAATTCCCCATATAAGACCACCGGACCGACCGCTAGAAATCTGAGGAAAAGATACTAAAGACAGTCCTCCGCAAAAGAACACCAGAGAGATTTTGCATCTTATCCACCATGGGTTTAACGTGAAACTGTAGTATGAATGGTTTTCAACCGAGGGAATGTTGTAAGATTGGAAAGACCAATTAAATGTAGCCCGAGATATGATTGGGAGAACATACAACCACTTGATTACATGCTATAAGGATATATCAACATTATCATCCAATCACGGGAACAAATCTTTGTAGTATTATAACGTTCACCATAATGCCACTAACGATACAGCTTCCATGAAAAGAAATGTATTGTATCCAATGAATGTATAATTACAAGTACATGCTTGCCATTGTCAGTGTCACCTCCGCAACAACATCATCTATGGCATGCCGATGACAGAAACCTGGACTTTATAGTCTAACCACATAAGTACTATGTAGTTTCCCTCAGAATGTTCCGTCCCAATTCAGGAAACAGAAAACTAAGTACATAAGAATGTGAATGCATAAGTTAAGGCAAATGTACGAGGAGTTTGAACACCTAACTAACCTGTACTTTCCCGTTACTAGTTCCAACAGCGAGATGTGTTCCACGAGGCGCCCAACCAACAGAGCAAACACTATCGTCAGCTCCAAGATCGCACAATTTAGTTACCTGGAAACAAAAGGAAAACATCCCTCAGTCAAAATGCTCGGAGGCCATTGGTATTGCGTAAGGTAAATGTGTCCATAAGTGGAAAAAAACACTCACTTTACTACTACAAGCATTCCATAAATACACGCAGTTTCCAAGTCCCACTGCAAGAACATTATGTCCAGACCAATCCACGAGATTCAGGTAAAAATCATCTTGCAGAGCTGGTGCGTCCAATACCTAACAACACAAGGAAGAGTCCTTCATCATCTTCTGAAGGTATTTTTGATATAATGCCCATTAAACCCACATTCGCATAATGCAGATGCAATCACAGGACAGAGTATCATTGATCAAACTGACAAACATTGCAAGAACCAGAAAAAAAAAAAACTAGCATTCTCCCATTACAGAAAAGACTACATATATCCCAGAATTCCAACCCTACATTACAAATTTTTCGTATATACGCCATCCGACAACCGATCAATCTCACCAAAACCACAAGTTCCTAACAAAATCACAAGATATAATCCACATTCGTGAAGCCATGTTCAACAATCTAAAGGACCCACAAACCCTAAATCCAGAAGCTAATTCCAGACCATCAAAGAATCACAGAAGTTCCACCAATAGCCAATCCCTAGAGACAACGCACACACCTTATACGGAGACCGCGGAACTTTCCTCGGCGGCTTGACCGGGCTATGGCTAACACCGGGAGCCTCATTGGAGCCAAAAGGCGAGAACGATTTCGCAGACCGCTGAGTCTCCGTCTTATACCGGAAAATATTACGCGACGGAGAGAATCCGACAACATCCCTCTTCTCTGGCGTATCCGGTCCGAACAGAGCGGCCCGCAAGAGACTCGCGTACGAACCGGACCCATCTTCCTTCCCGTCCTTGTGGGGCGACGACGGAGGGAGATGGAAAAGCTCGAAATTGGAACCGGATCTACTGGGTATAAACCTGTCGGAGTATATCGGCCTCGACGGTGAGGTGTAGTGATTGGCGTTGATCAGACGATTGATACGGGTCTCGAGCGAGACCTTCGATCGGGCCATCGACGCCGGAAGATTCTGCCGAGACGACAACATCCTGCGGTTGCTCGCCGTTGGATCTTCTTCCATGGTTAGCAAGTTTTCCTTTTTCACTTCCAGAATATTTAACAATGGCGAGTGAAGAAATCGCTGTAAAAAGTTTCCATTTTTTCCCCTTCCCGGGGGAATCTTGGAAGATCAACAGAAAAATGTAAAGTGAAGTGGTGCGAAATGGAAAGACAGTAATCAGGTGCGATTGGGTTTATAATAAGTAGGGTGAGTCCTGGTTAAAGCTGAATAATTTAATAGTTGCCTTTTGTTTTTATGTTGGGCTTTCAGCCATTTTCATTTTCGGACAATGTTTATTTCCTTCCAACGGTTTTGGACTCGAATTCATTTCATTTATCTTTCATATATTTATAGAAACAAAAGTGATATTATATATTTAAAATATAATTCATAAATTAAATTTAAGCGAAGATCGGCACTTATGGAGGTGCCACGTGTTTAGACAAAGAAAGTATGCGTGGAGGCTGACAATGATTTCGGTCTTGATGGGCTTCGTGGGCTGACCCATAGAAAGCCCATTACACAAGCAAAAGACAGAACTGTTGACCGATGGATGATCTGTCGAGAGGAGGAGAAGACCAACCAGTCAACCAACATCCCTCCCCCGTTGACTTTCTCACGTGTTCCCACTTACCTCTCTTCGTGTACAGCCCACCACTCCCTTGGTAGCTCTCCTCTGCTTATATTCCGTGCCTTACCAGCTTTCCAATTGATTATTTCTACTCCAAATCTAAACACAGAGAGAGAGTTGTCCTTATCAGTCTGTGTGTTCCCCTGTTTCAGAGTCTCTACTTCAGAGGGAGACTACGAGATCAAAGAATAATGGTGGCAACGACTAGGGTTGAGAGTCTGGTGAACAGCGGGATCGAATCCGTCCCCAAGGAGTATATTCGGCCAAAGGAAGAGCTGATGAGCATCGGAGACATCTTCCAGGAAGAGAAGAACGAAGAAGGCCCTCAGCTTCCGACCATTGATCTTCAAGCCATCGATTCGGAGGACGAGACCGTTCGCCGGAAATGCATGGAAGAACTCAGGAACGCGGCCATGGAGTGGGGGGTGATGCACCTGATCAACCACGGGATACCGGAGGATCTCATCGAGCGGCTGAAGAAATCCGGCGAAGGGTTTTTCCGGTTGCCGGTGGAGGAGAAGGAGAAGTATGCAAACGATCAAGCCGCCGGGAAAATCCAAGGCTACGGAAGCAAACTGGCTAACAACGCGAGCGGACAGTTGGAGTGGGAAGACTACTTCTTCCACCTTGTCTTCCCCGAGGACAAGAGGGATTTGTCCCTTTGGCCTAAGACACCGAGTGACTACACGTAAGTTTTCTATCGACACTAATTGAGTTCTATTCGTTGCTTCGATGATTCAACTTAAATTTCTATAATCCTGAATTTAAAACGATACATGTGTTTTGAACATTATCGTCGAAACAAATTTAGAGAGGTGACAAGCGACTACGCAAAGCGTCTAAGGGCACTCGCGGGTAAGATCTTCTCGTGCCTCTCGGTCGGGTTAGGCCTCGAGCCTGAGCGGTTAGAGAAAGAGGTGGGAGGAATGGAAGAGCTTCTCCTACAGATGAAAATAAACTACTACCCAAAATGCCCTCAACCGGAGCTAGCCCTAGGCGTAGAGGCACACACCGACGTCAGCGCCTTAACGTTCATCCTCCACAACATGGTTCCGGGTATCTAAACGTAACAGCTATATATGATCAACTCCAACCAAATATTACGTAATATTATCGTAATCTTCTCGTGTTTTTTTCGAGGTTAATTAGGGTTACAGCTCTTCTATGAGGGGAAATGGGTGACGGCAAAATGCGTTCCGAACTCGATCATAATGCACATAGGGGACACGCTAGAGATACTGAGCAATGGGGCTTACAAGAGCATACTGCACAGAGGGCTGGTGAACAAGGAGAAGGTTAGGATATCGTGGGCGGTTTTCTGCGAGCCGCCCAAGGAGAAGATCGTGCTGAAGCCGTTGCCGGAGACGGTGACAGCTGAATCTCCGGCTAAGTTCCCTCCCCGGACTTTTGCCCAGCACATTCACCATAAGCTGTTCAGGAAGGCGCAGGAGGATGAGGATGGCAAGTTGGCTACGAAAGAGGATGCTAATTAAGATCATAAAATATGTTTTTTTCTTTTCGAGATGCTTCCATTGATTTTTCTTGAGCTATATGTGTTTTAGCTTTTATGTCGGTTTTCTCCTCTTGCCTTTATGAATGTCCATGCTTGGTCAAGAAATAAAAATATATTATGATATGAACTTTGATGTACAAGAATAGTAAAATAAGGTCTTGATTAGGTTTTCCATTTTAGTATAAGGTGTCGTGGTGTAGTTGGTTATCACGTCAGTCTAACACACTGAAGGTCTCCGGTTCGAGTCCGGGCGACGCCATTTTTAACTTACTTTTTGGTATTGTGGGTGTGGCTAGGGAATATTACTCAAATAACCCACTTGGGTCGCAGCAATTTCAGTGTACACCACCGAAAAAAAAAAAAAATTTGCGACCTTATTACGACTAATATATAACTAATATACAACTAAAATAAGAGTAGTTTACAATTCTAAAAACAATCGAGAACTGAGAAGAAGTTATTGAGATGTAGAACCTATTGAGCTGTGTATTAAGAGCGAAGAGTAATCAGATTTACATGTCGCTTTTTTTTTCTTTTCTTTTTTCATTGTTTGATTTGAATTGAACAGTTCATGCTGTGTTTTTAGAGCTTTTTACACAAGAAATGAACCAAGGGACTCAATTATGAGAGGATCTGCTATGCTTTCTTCCGAGACTTTGTGGTCTCTCTTGGAGTACCTGAAAAAAAAAAAGATGATGATTTCCAGAGCAACTCTTTTAGAGCTTCTTACCGCAGGCGAATGCCTAAGCTCCTCCTGGCCAAAACCCGAAAACCATAGGCGAGATATATATTAACTTCTATACGATATGTCGGTTGTAAGTGGAGTTATATGTCAAGAGCGACCCGATACAGATCTTAAAAACTCGGTACTATTAACGCAGTTTTTAGTAGCCAGTACATACCGAATTCGTATAGAAGACACTGGTTGCAAGTAGCTTACCTCCTATCAGTCCACTGCTGCCTTATTCTGGGAATGATATCGCTGTTATCACATTGTGTCTGGAGCCCAGCTGAAGAGATTGGTGTCCCCATAGCCTTGCTTGTTATCTGTAACGGTTTTTCGTTATCAGCTCAAAAAAATTAAAAAGAGCCAGGCTCTAGTGAATTGGTTGCAGCAGTTTTGCTTTCTAGTTAGGAGTTTACCTCATGCACGTTCGGTCTATTTTCCTTTGAGCCCTGCCACCAAGAAGAGATTGCAACTCAATATGATTATACTCAAAAAGGTTTATCTTCAAAAGAAAAAAAAAAATCAAATGTGGTTGCATTCACATGATGTACCTTGGCTAGTCCAGATGTCGGTTGACGAAACCTTGAGCGAGATCCATTGTTTGGCTGGAGCTCGGATGTTATGGAGAGCTGCAATTCAAGATATCGAGTAAGAAAAAAGCTAGGAAACTAACAGATAAGTAGAGTGCAATATACAAAGACCACAAGTTACCCATTTCCATCCAGTGGAAACTTCTTTGAGGAAAGAATATTCAAGAAATCAGTGTATATAGCTCATTACCAAGCTATCATACCTTACTGAAAAGGTCAGCTGGCAGATCCTGTTGAAGCCTCTTTTCCATATGATAATTAGTTTCCTGAGATCCAAATCCCAAACACGAGTGCTCCTCAAGCAAAAGACAACAATAGAGACATGTAGACAAGTATAATATGAAGTAAAATAATCATCTCAAGGATACCATACCAAGGGTATAGTTGTTTCTTTCTTGTTATTTCTGAGACCTCCGATGTCTCCTCTGCTTGAAAGTACCTGTTTGACAGAAATCGAAACCTTAGCAGTGCACCCATAGACATGAATTTAGTGAAATACAAAACGAAACTCGAGAAAACATAATACATTCTTGTTATGACGGAAAGCTTTGAAAACATAATTTCCATTGGAGACATCATGCTTAGATATATCCATCGCGTTTGGTCTGCAGAATATTCAGATTGCTTATCAATTAAAATCAAGAATAAGTTTTAAAAGAAATCAAGCATTCTCTTATATATTTCTACATTATCTGTAATTTTATTGGTAGTACCTCCTAGTTTCCCTGTTAAAGCCGTCGAGAACAAAAGTTGTATTAGGATTCTCTGATCCCTGTGAATAAGAAACTTCAATTTCTTTAGTAGCATCACTTTAAGAATGATCAAGTTATCCTTATGATAGTTATAGTCACTTAGATCACGAGACGGCAGATAACATGAACTGGCCTTTTAAAAAAATGTTTAATTAGTTTTACAAGATATCCGTTCCAGACAATTCTGATGATATTACCTTATCGGAATCATTGCACCTATATGACGTTGTCGTAACAGCCGACGAATGTTGCATAGCTCTTTCTGAGGTCTTCAGGTGAAATTCCTAAGAAAAGCCACAGCAATACAAGTTAAAGTGTTACGCCAGCAAAATATATTAGGAACAATGAAACAACTTCGATAAATTTAGTATCTGATGTTTACCTGGAATTCCGGTAGTTTTGGAGTGCTCTTCTTCCGGATAGGCAACGATGGAGCTTCAAAAATCTACAGATCACAGACACATGCTTGAGCTGAGATACATTAATGAACTGCATCTCTATAAAGGTTTTCTAACAGCAGATACCGACTTTTCGGTTAAAGGGGCGTGCTTTGAATCTATATACAGCTGTCGAGGTCTGTTCAGTCTTGACGTCTTTCTTGGGCCTGAAATAATCATTAAGCAACAGCCAGTAAGATAGGGCTTTTCCTGTAATGTAACTTATTGTCGATCAATATTCCAGGAACTAACCGTATCCTGCCAGCCCTATGCGCCGTTGCAAGGTCAGGTTCTTGTGGGATGGTTATTTTTGTCCTTGTATGTTGCATGTTCCTATCAAGAGTTGCATCCTGCCAAACCCTTCCACAACTGGTTATCTGATTTATAACTCAAAATGAGCTCCCTTCCAGGCTTCCAGAAATTTTGACGTTTCCAAATGCAAACGAATTCCAGAATAAAAAAGCAAGTTCAGAAGAATTCAAAGAATAGTTAGTTAACCTTCTTGGATGTCTTATGGACAAAATTTATCTCCTGTTTCATATCACCAACCTGCAACAAAGAACTTGTCAGCAGGTGATATATACCACGTTTTTAGACACGTGTAGCAAAGATAACAAAAACTACTATCATGGCCACTAATTCACTTAACATGCAGTCTTGGTATACCTATTGCTTTGTTAGTAAGGACCTCGAAAATATTTGATGACAATCATCAGGCCTAGAAGAAAAGAGAAGGAAAATTATAATGGCTAACTGCTCCACCTTACGAAGTAGACCTTCTTCAAGCTTCTGCCTTTTGGCAGCTTGAATTTCGGACCCAGACGAACCATATAAGCCTTTCTCATTAATTTGATCCACTTGCATATGGAGTCTATTAGACCAACAAACAAAGTATTATCAATTGAATTGAGTTGACAGAAAGAAAATACCGAGATTTAAAAGCTCCAAAAAGTCACCTGGAATGATTTTGTTTAGCTAGTTGACTAGCAGTAGGTTTCATCAATGTTGAGCTCCTAGCTATGGGCTTGATACTTAACTTTGGCCGACATTTTTGTTTATCGGTGTGTATGTGATTGTTAAATGTTGTTCCTAATAGAAGTAGAAAGAGTGAGACCTTGAACAGACAGAACCATTAAACAGTTGAGAATACAGAAAATATTAGAAACTTCATAGAGAGGCAATAAGCTTGACCAGTTAATAGAACACCAAATACAGTCAAGTTGATTGTGTAGTAAAAAGAAAAGTACTTAAAAGACAAAGAGGATGAAGCATAAATAGGTTTCCATAATAATTAAACAGTATTTAAACATCCGAAGTAATTTACCCACACATGTACATTCAAGGAATTCACAACAGTAAAGTTATCACCTTTATACAAAGGCTGGTTTGGAACTTTCTTCAAGTTTCCAGCTTGAAAGGTGGTAAAAACTCCAGAGCGGATTCCATTTCCTGTAAGAAAACAAGACATTAAAACATCTAAACATGGGTCCATAATTTTCTGCATTTGCTTCTACATTGGTTATCCGAATCCAAATAATGGTAACTTGCGATTAATGGCTAAATAATAACCTATATATATATATATATATATATATTCACCTGTCTTATTCATACCTGTGGCGAAATAATCTGGAAGTTGCCTAACTTCTCCGTCTGTATCACAAATGTCTGCTGTAGCTTCTCCATCTTGTGATTCTGTTGAGAGCTCAGTCTTGTCATCAGAAAGATCCTCTCTAAGTAACAATTTTGTTACAAAAGCTGAAAAAAAAATAAAAGAACATAAAAATCACTTAAATCCTTCAAAACTACAATCTACGAAGGTATATAGACATCGACGCTTTGCGTTTCTCATTATCTTCTCCCTTAGCATCGAGCAGGACGGGGATATGATAAAAAGGTAGGAACCTCGGAACAGTTATTCACTGTTATTAAAAGTAAAGCAGAGAAAATGCGGCTATTCTTGGATAAAATTGAAATTGCAATCCTCCCGAAGCACGAATGCCAATGAACTCCTAAACATAGAAAAGAAGTTCCTACAATATGACGAATTATCACATTGAGAATAAAATTTCAGTCGAACCCATAACTTTCGAGTCAAATTCAGCCATACCCATTGCAGATTGATAGGAATGCATGAGCAGTGGGTATCCCAGACCAATTTGTAACGTCATTTACCGCATTCAAATTACGGACATTTATCTCCAGTGATCAAACAGAGACAAAATCAAATCCTGAAAGACCACAGAATTTCAAAATCCACTATGCCCTTACACTCCCCGTAAGCTCAAATCGCATGGTCAAATCCCCAAAACAAAACAGAAGCAAACACGAAAACTCGGGGTACCAGAGTGTTCGATACTCACGAGAAGGCGGGTACGTTTGGGCGGTCTCGAACCAGAGCTCGGCGACCCGAGCCTCCGCCGGCGACTCCTCCCGCGAGAAATCGTACCACCGAGCCGCATCAAACTCGTACTCCAGATCGACCTCGCTCACCTCCAAAGCCATCGGTTCAATCTCCATGTCCTCCTCCATCTCCATTGCTATCTCTATTTCGCTCTCTCTTCAAAACCTCCAACGATCACTTCCGCTCTCAAAGAACACGAACTCCAATCCCCCAGTAACGCAGCAGGGACCTCTCCTCGCTACTACAACACAATTAATCTGATCAGATCAAAACCCTAATTTCCTCATAATCTCTGATTCATCGATTCTGACGAAGGAAGCAGCGGAAGGAGAGGAAATAAAACTAGAAAGAAAGAAAAGAAAAGAAAAGAAAAAACGGCACAAATTTCGCTGCTATGAGATTTCACTGTAGTGGCAAAACGGCAATAATTTCCTCTTCCCAAAACGTAAAACGACACCCTTGATGCAGTGTTAAGTACAACAAGTCAATGCACACAGTGACGACGACGCTCCCGTTTTTGTAACGACTCGGGAATTTTGAATTTAATTGGACCTGCTAGAGGGATATTTGAAAAGACGGAAATGCCCCTAAGAACACGTTGCGTGAGGGTATTGTCGTCAATTCAATAGACAGGGGAGTCTCGATTTCTCGGCGTGGGGGGTTTCGAGGTGTCTGGGATTCCGAGCTTGCTTGTCGTTCGACGAGACCTGAATTCCGGCGGTGTTTAGATTTACCCCTGAGGTTTGAATTATTTTCGATTATGCCACTAACGGTTGTATTCGATTTGTTCGGTTCAACCTGGGGCCCACCAATTCCTTCTAAAACTAGATCCCAATGATATAATCGCATGTATGCGTAGAAACTAAAATAAGGAGAAAAAAAACTATAGGTATTGGAAATAATTTTATTATCAATCTATTACATAAAAAAATAAGATTTGAAACAATTTGGTGAAAACAACTAAATATCCAACTCATCATTTATTTGACATGTTTTAAATGAACTATCATTAATTTTTAGATATTAAAAATATCGATAGATTATTATAATTAGAAAAACTTGTTTTTAGTTTATAAAAAAATTCAATTTGACCTTAACTTTTTATATTACTGGGGATTTTTATCTGATTACATTTATATCTAAGATATAATTTTTTTTATCTTGATGAATTTATGTTAATAATAATAATAATAAAAGTGTCAATGTCATTCAAATACTGCGTTAAAAGTAGACTAAAAAAATTCAATTAGGCTTTAAAACTCGATTAGACTTACAATGGATTGGTATTTAACAAAGAACAAAATTTTAAAAAAATAAAACAAAAAAATTTAAAAAATCATCATTTATTATTCACTTTTTTTCTAATTAATTTCAATTTCATAATTTAATTTTAGTTCATCTATATACTCAAACGTCTAGAAAACTCCTCTAATGACAACATATTTTTCTACGGGACGACACAAACTCGTCTCGTTCGGCTCATTTTTTTTACTTGAATTTTTTTAATCCAACTCAAAAAATATGGGTTGGATCGTGAAAATAAAAAACATGTTTAAAACTCGTCTCGTTCGGTTCATTTTGCATAAAATCGGAAAAATTATGTTCAATTTGGATCGTCGAACTCAATTTGAATAGTTTAGTGGTAAGATAACATTAAAAACATGTTTTTTTATCATGGGTTAAAATCAAAACATAAGAAGAGATGAGATATCCACGTAAATTTCTCCTATTCTATTAGAAATATAGTTAAAACGAATGTTCGATAACTTCCGAATTATCAAAAAAGACTTGGATTGTATAGGTTCGGATCTCATGAAAAATGTAATAAAATTATTAAAAAATAATAAAATTTAAATCAAACACTCGCCGAATTGTGGTTCCACCGAACCTTCGCTCATGGCGGATTGGTTTGCAACGGACAAAAAACCTTAACTTAGATCATTTAACAATGGGTCAGTTCATGCTATTTGTATTTAACATTTTTATTTAATGAAATATATATATATATATATATATATGAATAGTTTTATTTTATTGTTATTTTTTATTATAGTCATTACCAAAAATTAAATTAAAATATATTAATGGTCAATTTCATTGTACATCGAATAAGGCACATCTTTTATGTTCCATAAGTTCGAATAAGTCGTATCTTTTATGTTTTATAAGTTTCCATAATGCCTCCATTATTTGCATAAACAAACACACCAAAACATTGTTTTAGACCCCCCCCCAAGTCATGCCATATTATTAATTACCATTTGTGTTATGGTCAGTTCAAAATTATTCACATTAATCACAATTTTGTTGCAACTAATCTTGTAATTATCCCTTAAAAATCTGATCTCATAATGGGAATTAATTCTTGAAAAAAAGGTAACATGACGAGGAAAAGGCAAATAAAGTTTTTTTTTGTTATGTGGTTTAAAAAGGAAAACGCGGACCCTTCTCTCATTAGCAGCGGTTCGATCTCAGATTCTGACGTCAGATAACGTCCGTACTAACATCGGACGGTTATAATTCATCAGGCGCACGGTGAACCGTCAGTACCTGATCCCTTCACCGACATTAAGAAAAAAAGGAAATCGTGCCTTATACACGTTATATATATAGTATATACACAAGTAGTGGGCAACAAAAGTTGCGTGTTTCTCTCTCCCTCTCCCGACGGAACTAGGGTCTTGTTGCGATCAATCGGAAGGTTATCGAAAAATTTTCCTTATACCTGACCAAGAATTCTTGTTAATCTTCTACGGCAGCGTAAGAAACCCGAGAAATTGTAGATTAATTCTTCGGAAATCCGCGAAAAGCTTTGGCTGTGGGAGGAAATCTCCGGGATCGGACCAGACAGGTAAATCTGAATCACCTTCGACTTTGTCCAGTTTGATGAACGAGATTTTGAATTTCGTGTTT
This sequence comes from Tarenaya hassleriana, assembly GCF_000463585.1. NCBI lineage: Eukaryota > Viridiplantae > Streptophyta > Magnoliopsida > Brassicales > Cleomaceae > Tarenaya > Tarenaya hassleriana. The sequence goes on along the minus strand of NW_010965372.1, from coordinate 8,153,345 downwards.
GGTGCTGTGTTGTTGATCGAACGATCGCTGGAATTTTGTGGTTTCCGCCGGAAAAACATGCGAGCTCTTGGGCTATGACCTAGACATGTTTTCTGAGAATTGGGTTCTTTTTCTCACTTTGATTTCATGAAGAACTCACATCCCACTCTGGGTATAAAATTCCGAGGATCGGTGCGTGAGATTTCATCGTTTTGGATTTCCCAAGATCTCTGGGAATTTTCCTTCGTTTTTTGGGTTGACATGAAAAGTAAGACGTCGTATTAGCTACTGCAGAGACCGGAGAAACCATTTCGACTGTGGAGATTTTCCGGTTAGGAACATGACCGATGTGTTGTCTTGTGAAATTCTGTCGAATTGGCGTTAATGTCTTCATCGTTCTTGTGAAATGGTTGTTGATTCATTGGGGCTAAATTCGCTGTTAATATCAATCATAATAATAGGAACCGACAATCCGAAAGATCTTCTGTCAGAAAAAAAAAAAAACTGATTCTTTGTCTTGTTTTGAAAAGGTGAAATCGAGAAGAAGGGGGGACACAGTTAAAGATGGGCTCGGAGCAAAACGACAGTGCAAGTTTCCCGCGGTCTGAACCCAAGCTCTGCGCCAATGGGTGCGGTTTCTTCGGGGTACCATCCAACATGAACCTCTGCTCGAAATGTTACAGGGACCTCCGAGCCAAAGAGGACCAGAAGGCCGTGGCCAAAGCATCCTTTAAGTCGTCGTCATCAACCAGTCTCCTCTCTCCTCCACAACAGCCTGCAAAACCCGACCCGGCTTCTGGGGAAGCAGCCATTGTCGATACCGAGCCAACACCCGTGGCTGCAGCCGCGTTCAGTGAGCCGTCGAGACCTCCACCGAACCGGTGCTCGAGCTGTAATAAGAAGGTTAGGGTGATGGGTTTCAAGTGCAGGTGCGGGAGCACGTTCTGTGGTGAACACAGGTACCCAGAGAAGCACGAGTGTAGCTTCAACTACAGAGAAGCTGGTCGTGATGCTATCGCCAAGGCGAATCCGTTGGTTAAGGCAGATAAAGTCCAGAGGTTGTGAGTTTCGATCAATCGGGGTTTCGTGGTTTTGTCGTTGCATTTGATCGGTTTGGTTGGTTGGTTCTATAATAAAAGTGAAATATATCTTTAATAAATAAAAAAATTTGCTACGCTCATTATTTGCCCGTTTTCGAAATATTACTATAGGAGATAGGGATTTAAAAGGGACTGTCGGTCCAGAAACTCGGTTAATTTTTTTTTAAGTAACGTGTGTATTAATCTCGGGTTTAGGGGTCGATCATGTGATTTAAAATATACATCCTTTCTCTAAAGACGTTTGTTTTGTATTCCGTTTTATCGGTTTAACTACAAAGTTAGGGTAAATTTGGTTAGGTTGTTTGAATCTAACTAAAGTTAACTCTTATGATTTGTAATAATACTGTTTGTTACCAATATAGTAACAAATCTAGACGCACGGTCCACATCATAATTCCACTACATGCATATTCATTGGGAATTTAGGAAAAGATTATTTTGGTAATCAAAATTCTTCACCACAATAAACTTGTCTGTTTAAAATAACTGGTTATCAATAATATATAACAGCAAAGCAAATTAACCCGTGTCTTACATTTTTGTCACAAAATAGACAGTAGAAACATGGGTCCAAGGATGTAGGATGATCCCCATATTTCATTTTTTTTTCTAATAAAGTTTTCCTTGATCGTTGATCGAATAATTTGTGTTATATAAATACAAATACGTGTACAAGCATATATATATATATATATATAGGGTCTCCCCTAGCAGTGCATTGTATTCAGAGCAATGCACGTGTAAACCCAGTTGCTGAACAAGTTTCGTTGTCTCCTTATCCACACGCACACATATATGTGTATACTACATGTGCGTGTGTCCGTAGAACATGCAAATAAAAAACCCATACCCACTTGTTCTCCTCGTAAATTGTTAGTCCCCTCCCATTTGTGCCGCCGGCATTACCAGCTTTTATATATATGTATAGAAATGTACACGATCACACGTACGTACAACACAATTTGGTTAGACTAATTGATGAAACATAGCTAGAGATGCTAATGCTAAGATTTTGTAGTTAATGTTTATATGTGTAAATAGATAGATACATATAATGCATGTGATTTATGTATTCATTGATCACATATGCGGGCATACATTGTCTTATGAGATGATCATAATCTATATAAAGTCTTTATATTGAAATTTAAATGTACCGTACGTAATTTCTGTTCATAATCATTTTAAGATATAAAGAAAAACACTTACGCCAACTATAGTTCACATCAAATTGATGCCTTGATAGCATCAATACACAGTCCAATTCCTACGTTTAAGTAAGATGGTAAAGATGAATTAGCTCGACCCTGTATATATAATTGTATAATTAGTACAACATATATGTAAATAAATCCATGCATGGGATATTTGTGGGCTTAAAGTTCTTGGGGTTGCTTGTAATCACAGGCTAATTATCCAATCTATACGTCAATAGAGATATATATAGTTACATGAAAAGAATTTTTATATATATAACCTATTATCGGATCAATATATAAAAACATAATTAGCATGCAATCTTTCATGAGACAAAAACTACAGCAATGGAACCAAAACGTAAGAAATTTTGGGAAATAGTAATTCTTAAATGGAAAACAAACGTACAAACTATCCATCAAATTCAATAAAAAGAGAATTGAAAAACAAAGGAAACCCCTTACACAACAAATTAACAGAGAAAAAGAACATCTACGAACTAAAAAGAACATGATTCATCTAACCAAATGTCGATCCACAGACATACCTTGAAGCTCCAATCCTTCACCGTCATATCAATCTTGTTCTGTCATCTTCCCCGTAGTTAAGCCCCTTCAATCTCTTGGTTAAGCTATCAAAGCCGGAATTCAATCAGAACGGCGGTCTTCCGGTGGCCCAATACGGCGGATCATGCGGCGGCGGAAGCTGACCGGAGCCCAGAAGATTCGGCGGCAGCCCTGACGCCGCCATGGCCGCCAAACCTTGCTGCTGGTGCGGCGGAGACCCCATCGGCCCTCCGGCACCTCCGCCGTGAACCGGCGTCTGCATCTCCTCCTCCTCCATAGGAAGCCTCTCGTACGCCGCATTGCTAAACGACGCCGCCATAACCACCACCGGTCCGGCGCAGACCAACGGCCCAACCACGCTCCCGCCGACGACTTGACCTTGCCCGCCGGAGAGGTAAACGCTCAAACCGGTGGCTGCTGGAGGAGCCGGAGGAGGTAGGAACGAACCGGAGAGGGAGAGAATCTCGAACCGGCCGTGGAGGCTGACGACCGAGCCGGGAGGTGAACCGGGTTGACGGATTGTAACGTTCGTAACGTTCCCCGTACCGCTCATAACGCAGACGCCGCGTTGACGGCGGCGAGCGAAAACGGACATACTTTCTACGATATCGCAACCATCGGCGACCTCCATAACGTGCGTTCGAAGCGCGTTTGCGCTGTCGCGCGTTATGATGATGGGTGGTTTTGGTTTGTTCTTGGATCCGGAGGGTCTTCCTCTCGGCCGTCTGGTGAGCTGCTGTCCGCCGCCGCCGGAGTTGCCGTGTAAATTTACATCAATACCCTCGCCGCTGTTATTGTCCATGTCATCACTGGTTTCTTCGCGGTCGAGCTTGATGCCACCTCGTTCGTGATTGTCGGAGTTCCTCTGTTGCTGATGCTGCTGATGATGATGGAGGAAGAACTGTTCTTGTTGCTCCTGTTGCTGTTGAAGTTGTAATTGGAAGTCTCTTGCGTGGAACGGAGGAGGAAGATCAGAGCTTTGTGACCCATGAGATTGCATCGGATCCATATACCTATATGTATATATATGTATAATTCTATGTATATATGTGTGAAGATGGAGTGAAGAAATCGTGGATGAGGTCGGAGGAGACTAAGAAACGATCTGAGTGATTGTAGAAGAGAGAGAATGATGTTTCACAGCAAACTCCGAGCTGGATCTTCTTCTTCATCTTCTTCCTATGGCTCCATAGGGTTTCTCTCTCTCCTCCTTTAGCTTTGTACTTTGGGGGTTTGGAAGAAGGTGAAATTAAGGGCTTTTGGTTTTTATTTCCTTTTTTTATTTTTTTAATAAATATTGGTCTTCTTTTTTTTTTTGTCGTGGCCTTGCTTTTAATTGGTAGTTTTTGAGCAAGTTGGAGAGAGAGAGAGAGAGATCTAGAGATGGGCTTTCGTTTTTGTGCTATGACTTCTTCCATGTCCGGGCGGTGCTTTGGTCCCCACAGATACACACACACACACACACTCTTTACGTATATATCTATCCTCAAATATAAACATTTATACACTTATACATACCATCGCATGTAAGTGGGTAAACTGTGTCATCAGTAATCGTGAAACGTAATTTAAAACATATTAAGTTTGAGTTGGATTATTACAAAAAATATCCTTATTTCATAAACTATATTATACAATAATCTGAATTTAATTGTCTAGGCATGAAAAAAATAAATAATAGTTTCGAATATTCTTAGACTAGTACTGTATACCAATAACACTGCTCATCATTCCCAAAAGTTTTTAGTTAGCTAACATGATTGTTTATGGTTATTAATTAATATAAGATAGTACTAACAACGTAACTTTTTTTTTAAAATATATACATAAATACAATAAAATTAGGTTAAATAAGAAAAATAGGCTAATTAATTATTTTTTTAGTAGGTTTTTCTATATTTAGTTTAAACCACTTTATTTATTTTTATTTTTTTATAATCCGGAAGTTCACCGGATATTTGACCCGACTACATCTTCCAGAAAATTGATAAAGTCCGTCTGAATGTATTTCTCCAAATGAGGACTCGAACCCGGATTGGAAAGGAGCTTTGCTCCCTTCTTTACCGGTTGAGTCACCCAATTTTGGGTTTAAAATCCCTTTATTATATGAGAAATTGCATATTTTTAGAGTTTGATTTTTTTAGGTTTAAAATTCTATTAGAATCCGCAAACCATAAGGTTATCAATGATCATAAAACGATGATGATAATATATAGACTTTTATCGAAATATAATGTTAGATTTAAAAAAAATAATAGAAAAATCATCTGTGATTTGATTGTATATTTTATTTTTATTTGTTATCTAATTTTTTTTCTCAAAGTAGTTAAAAAAGACATCTACAGAGACGTTCAATCTCCACATATGGAATGCCAAAAGATATTCAACTAGAGATTTTTATTATTGAAGTTGATTCATATCAATGCTTATGAACTAATCTTTTTCAGCAAAATGACATACGAAATAAATATATTATCCTTTCTAACACCGTTAAGACCCCTCTCTTTTTCTTTTGACAAGTTTTGGATCATAACGGAAAACCCCTACAAAAGTTGGTAAGGACTTTGTTGTCATGCATCCGAGAGGGTGTGAGTTCGACTCTTTGTCTATTCATCTCTCATCCATCAGTTACGGCTGCCTCATATTTGATGTGTGTTCGTACACGTGAGTGAGGTTAACCTATCCAACGCGTCCGAAAGAGTAGTAATTGGGGTTACCACGTTATAAAAAAAAAAAAATTGGATCATAACAGTGAAACAAAATGTAACATACATGTAATATATGTATCTATATATGCACGCATATATACGTTGGAGAGAGTGTGATGATCGGTAAACAATAAATATATATGACGCGAAGAAGGAGAGAGAGAGAGAGAGAGAGAGAGAGAGAGAGAGAGAGAGATAGAGAGAGTCAAATTATTTTGTATCTTTGAACTGCATGACTCTTGGGGTTGGAAACCCATGTCTTAAAAGATGCTCTTTGTCTGCTCTCCCCTGTCCACGTGCCCTTCTCCTTGAATCGTTGCCATCCATTGCATACTTGTTTCCGTTTAGACATGTCATATGTGCGTGTGTGTGTTTGTATCGGCATTTTGTGTGCACATGCGTGTGTGTGTGTATATATATATATATATATGTGTGTGTATGTTTGTATTTTGTCTTGGATCCTATCGAAGTTTACCCTAAAATGATGTTTTCTAGTGAACCACGGTTCAAATGGTTTTAAAGATGGTGACGAGTGTATGCAAACTTTAATACTACGTAAATTCTTTATATTTTTCAACGAATGAATTATAAATGATGACAAATCGATTTCTATAGTAACACACAAACCCTAATTTTATATAGATTTTCTATAAATTTCAATATATATATATAATTCGTTGTGACGAGAAAAACAAGCTTTATCGATGTTTTTGTTTATCTACTCTGCCTACAAACCCTAATTGGAAAAAACATGATGTGTAATCATATCAAATACAATTAAAAAATGCAATTATCGTCGAATCCTATACGAAATCCGAAATAAATCTATATCTATATAACTAGTTATTGATTAAACTGTTGAAATAGGAAAATAAATATGTGATTGAAGGAAATATTGATTTTAAGATATGATTAGAAATAATAATGGACATAATATTATATCAAATATTGTGTATCGATCTTATTTATTTCTATTTCCTTTTTATTTGTCTCATAGTTTTCCTATAAATATGTGAGTCATTTTCATTATAATTCGACAAGAAGAAGAAGAGATGTAGTAATAAAAGTAATTCCGTTCTTTTCTATTTGACCTAAAAATTTCATCGAGTTCAAATTATATATACGTATAAAAAAACGTATTTTTAGCCAACATAACCGTAAGCAAAATGTTTTTTTCTTCAAATACGCGATACAAAAATGGTTAGAGAATTCTAAACTATAATTTGAAAGATCCGATACAATAACATTATCATGTAATCCATACCACGTTAATTATAATTTATTTATACTACATACAAAGATTGTGAATATATACATAATAAAGAAACTAAATTTATAATATAAATTTAAAACGTTTGAGTTATGTGGGTCATTTATATTATTCACAATAATTTTTTATGATATATCTAAAATCCATTTTCTCCTCTGTCTCACGGTTTAACAGGATTACAACTCAATGAAAAAAATAATAACTAAAAACAAAACATATGTGTTCGATCATCGTGCTTCTTCTGGTTATACTTTTATTTAATTTATTATACTGACCTAATTAAAGAACACAGTTCCACCAAACAAGGAAGTTGCAGTTGTTGCTCTTGACTCTCGATTCGATAATTATCAAAGGTCGAACATGGCGATAAGGCAACCTGATATGCCAAGATCTAACTAAGTTCAAATTAAATAGTAATTAATGGTATCTGATTAGAGAAATGGGTTTGCGTGTTAAATTGCCAATTACGGGAAAAAAAAATAACCCACCAACTGATACAAAAAATAACACAAGTTTAGTTCTAAAATATCACGTAATCAATGCATTTCCTTTAGATAATGTTATATTCTTTTATTTTATTTTATTTTATTTTGTAGTATAAAAGATTTTAGAAATGATTAGCCTTGTCTAAAAGTTGTAATATTAATTTGTTATTTTCTATATTAAAATTGATCTATATGTGCGGATACTATCTCTTATAGAGCCCATCAGCTTTCTAAACGAAAAAATAAATCGAGAAAGATATGCGCATAATATTTGCACATATATATATATATATATATATTCTTTATTATATTAGATAAAAATATATTTTTAGATGAATATATAATAAAAACATTTCACAAAGTTTTATAAGCTAACAAATAATCATAACATATTTAAATATTCGTTATAAATTATCACTAACCAACGTCTCAGTTCACGAGCTCTCGAAACGAGAAAAAGACAGCTTGCTTCAATCCCTGGACTAACTGATAATTAAATGTTTAGTTGTTAATTCATTAATTGGCTAATTTAATAGGAATAAATAAGGCATGAAAACGGTCGAACGATTTGACGTCATTCTTTGTATAGATGTTTAGATATTATTTGTATATATTAATATATTTTATTCATACTATCATTATCCAATAGTTCGTATGAAGAGATGTACCCGATTTTATCGTAATATGTCTCGATTTATATAAGTCATAAATATTTATTCCGAAATGTTACATCAGATTATCTCTGGTCGGCCCATAAATCTTCCATGTTTATATTTGACCAACCTGACTTTTTTTTTGTCGTATTATATATATATAACGATAATAATACAATTTTATTGGATTAGTTCAAATAGTTTCTTTCGAAATACAAAAATTATAGATGTAATTAGGGAGATATTTTGGGGTCCGTTTGGATTTTTTTAGTTCAGATATTTTGTTTTTTAAATACTATTTTTAACATAATTATATTTAGTTAGATTTTGTACATCTATGCATATGCTATATATATATATATATATGTTATAGAAACTATATATAAATTATTTTTGCTTAGAGAAGTAGAAAAGGGAGAAAATGGGAAGTTGGGCTATAGATGAACGCCAAAGGCATGCAAGCTTGGAAAGCATGATAAAGCTTTTCTTTGAAATGAAAAAAATTTATTAACTATAATATATATTTTTCTCTATTTATTAATTATAAATCTTATGTCACGTATATTAATAAAAAAACAGGTTTCGATAAATATAATAAATAAATGGACCAATCAATCATCGGCTATATTTAAAGTCGAAGGAAAAGTCTAATGTATATTCATGAAAGAGGAGGGCGATCGGTATGTATAAGCACAACTTGATTAAATTATATAAATTGGAATAATTAAAGAGAAATAAATAAATAAACCTAAATAATTTAAGTTAAAGTCCCATGTGGAATGCACCTAATTGCCTCGAATCTTGTCGTGGGTCGTGGATGGTTATGCTTTTCTCACGAAGCCAATTTATGGTCCCCTCTCTTCAAATTAAAATAAAAATATAATATATATATATATATATACACACACACACACATAATAAATATGGAAACTCGCTCTATATAGTTTTTAATATGTTTATATTTTGGTTCATCATACATCATTTTTAAAAAAATTAAGTAAGGTTCCGATTATATTTTTAAAAAATTCATATATAAAGTCGCGTTTTATTTTGAGAAGACATCCAATCTTTAAAAAAATTCATAAAAAATATACACATTGGAAAACATTCATTTAAATCCAAATGATCCAAAATCTTAAATAAAAAATTGTAATTTGTATTAAAATATCATATTGTAAATAAATTTTAATAAAATTTTACATGTTTAAAAATATTGCTTTTAAAATGTAGATTTATAGATGATTGATATTTTTAAATAGCTGTTTTTAATAAGGAAAAAATTATTTTAGAAGGATTTATTTGTATATATGAATTTGCTATTTTTTCTCCCTTAGCTTAGATCACATTAATGGGCCGATAAGGCCCATACACTTTTGGGCTCGCGTTGAAATGGTCGATTGTATTTATATTTATTTGGATATATGAATTTTGGTTTGTTTTTTCTCTCTTACATTTTTCGTACGGTCTTATCTATGTTGGGTTGACAATAACATATCTTAATGAATTCGGGCCACATTAATGTGCTGCTGATAATGCCCAAACTCTTTTGAGCTCGTGTTGAAATGGTCAATTATAGTTTTACAGTTAATTATTTTAAAATGGGGAATAATCATAGTCTAGACTCTAAAAAATGATTGGATTCGAATTTAAATTTATAGATCCGAAAAAAAATATGAATTTTCGAACCGGGTTCAAATAAGGCATCAGATTTGATCCGATTAAACCGTCAGATTTCGGATCCATTCGAAAGTCCGATTTTTTTAAATGTAAAAAAATATAATTCAAATGAAAACAAAAAATAACAACCTTAATCAAATGGGACAATACTCGAGTTTTATACAGTCAAACTTGGGTTTAGTTTTCAAAATCCCAAAAATTCGGACCGATTCGAACCCGAAACACTCGGATCCAGCGCGGATTCGGGCTGCACTGTTTGACATCCGGGTCAAAGGGTGGATGGGTCCTATTTATAGGTTCACATATGATACTTATTTTTATTAATTTATGTAAATTAATTTAAATAACTAGAATTAAATTTACCTATATGCGCGGGTGTTATTAACCTATATTAGTTTATGCATGTGTGAATATATATATATATAGATATAGATATATAAACTTATCTTTCTTGTGAATTTTGGTGGGCAAGGAAGGAAACATACGCCATAGAACCGTGCCATGGATATTAGAAACATGTGGGCAAAAGTGTCGCCCAAGCAAATGTAAACTTATGGTTATAAAACTTCACGTTGATAGAGTTCTAATATCTACATGTGACCAACAAACTATATATATATATAGATATATATATGTCTAGACGTGATGGTTCAGTGGTGTGAGAATACAAAGTAGTCTTTCACTCTCCTGTTCGAATTTCAACTGGACAATCACCAATATAATAAAAAGACAAACAAACTATATATATATATTAACAGATATAACAAAATAATTTATTAGAAGCGTACAAACAACATTTGATCGCAATATTGACAATATTTCTACGAAATTTTATAAGTTTTACATAAAAGTTTATTTATTATAAAAAAAATGCTGGATGCAAACACCCGTATCCATGTACTTACGTCCACCTTATTTATATAACACTATATATATATATATATTTCAGGATATGGTTAACAAAACAGATATTAGAAATTTATTTAATAGGCATCAATATTTTATTATTTATCGACTAATAAGATGTCGGTATCTTGGAGCTATGAGCCAAATCAAATCTTAGCATGAAAAAAATGGTTATTGAAATTGGGCTCTTCAAAATTCTAAACTTACAAGCCAAGTTATTGTCCCATGTTTTTTTTTCAAACTACCATCAAACTTAATTTTTTTACTTATTATTTTCTCCTACGACTACATTTGAATATGTTTTTTTTTAATTCTAACGTTAACTAGCCTTCAATCTAAAAAGCAACAAAACATGTTATTATTAATGAAAAGTTTAAGATGGGTTTTAATTCTTTTTTAAGTTATTATGACGTGAGAAATACATACAATATGTAATGTTTAACTACTTTAACTTGTGAACGTAATACCTATTATTCAAATATCCAAAAGTAATTTACAAGTAATATTTTGGTTGGTCAGATCTAATGGCCATTAAGAATGCCACCAGGACATTATACATCACATTCTAAAAGGAAAATTGAATATATTAATAACTTTGTGTACAAGTTACCTAAGTTTGGATTGTATATAAATTATATTTTTACCCCTAATTCAAATCCAGCGCGGAGAAAATATTTATCTGAATTTTTTAACTAGTTGGTCCAAATATTTTGTAAATTTTTAGATTATAAAAAAATTATGTAGAAATCACTACGCTAATATTTTAAATATAATATATGAAAAAATAGCAATTAAATATTAAAGAAAATTTATTTTTTTTATGATTCAGGAATAAAATGTTTTCTAGATCTATCCTTTTTGCAAATCAAATCTTAAAATTTGACTATATTGATAGTTTAATGACCTGTCTGTAATGCATGGACTGTGCAAGTCATATGCATTGTCCACATGTTTTGTCTTTGACCAAATCTCAATCTCCCTTCTCCTGTCTTTGACTAGTCAAAACAAACCTAAGTTGCGTGATCGACGGCTTGGATTCTCCAGGTGGGTCCCATATTGATCTGCCAAAGATTTTATCATTTTTTTTTAAATATTGATATGGATATAATTTCTATCACGAAACATTATCAAAATTTCAGTTTAACGGAGAAAACATGATTAATCAAGCCTCGGCGGAAATATCCGGCGACGACTAGGAGATTAGCAAAATCATTTTTTTTATACATTGTTTACACAAATTTAAATATTTGCAATGCTATATCTTCCTAAATATTTTTATTAAATCGAATGCTTAATTTTTAAACCCTCTTTTTAGTTTTCATTTTAGTTTTCATTTTATTATTAGTATTTTTTTATCCGGAATACTAAACATCAAATCCTAAACTCTGATATATAAATTATAAACATTGAATTTTAAAATTTTAAACAGTTATAAATCTTAAACCATGATTAGTAATCAAAGGATTTAGAATTTAAGGTTTTATTAGGATTTTATAGTTTAGTGTTTAAAATTATGAATAAATTAATAGTAGTAAAATAAAAAATATAAAAAGAAATTAGTCTAATTGTCAAGTGCCAAGTGGGACAATAAAAAGATTAGAAGGATATTAGGAGGAGGTTTGATGAGGATATATCATCTTATTTAGGAAGAGATGATGGTATATTTTTCTACTTTTTTTTTTAAAGGATCTCTTCCTAATCATCTTTTTTGATAAGTAACATTTAATTTAATTCTTTTTTTCCTTCTCATTCTACTAATTTTAATTTATACTTAATTTTAAACACTAAATATTAAATTCTAAATACCAATTACTATCTAAAATTTAAATTACAAATTCTAAGGTTAAAACACTAATTCTATATTATAAACTCTATGATTTATGGATTATAGTTAAATGATTAAGAATTGGTTAGGGTTGGTTCAACGATAAGAGTTTATGATTTAGCATTTCAAATTTTAAATTTAATGTTTAGTGTTTAGATTTAGGGCTAAATTTGAAATACAAAGATGAAAATAAGAGAAAAAGAAGAAAACAATTTAAAAGTTATCAAAGTAGAAAGATAATTAGATGAAAGTTGTAAGAGGAAACAACGTTAGTCATAAAATTATAAACTTGTCTATTACTATTCTTAAAAGTAGTCTATAAACGATTCTAAATTATTTATTGTATAATTCTAAGGATAATTAGAACATATTAAAATGTGAAAAATTATTTGATTTTTTTTAATAATTGGTGATATCCGGTAAATTTGAACCGTAGATTAAGAAAACACTTTGTATTCTCAGGCCAGTGCACCACCACTACACATTTCGAATTTTTACAACTATGAATATAAAATTATTTAGATAATTAAGGATTTAAACCTGTAAATTTCAGAATGTTGAAATCATAAAATTTCCGGCTAATATATTTATTTATGATAAAACGTTTTAAATTTCTTCAAGCAATATTCGACTCTCTGTAGAAAATCATTCCTTTGTTATAAAGTAAAGAATAAGGAATCCGTGAAACTTTCCATATATGTAAATCTATTTATTTATGGAGGACGAATATTTTACTATTGATAATTTACAGAATCTAAAAGTTTTATTATTAAAATATTAAGAACAAATTTAAAATAACCTTAATTTAATTTTATGAAAATACATATCAATTAATGTAAAACTTTAATAACTGTACATGAGTTAATTAAAATAATATGGTCGTGATTATTTATTACGTTTTCCGAACCTTCGCGTGATACTTTAGACACCTTTACAGGGGTTTCTTACAATGCAAATGAAATCTCATTACTGTTGGAATATTATATTATATAACATATGATTATGTTACCGAATAAATAAAATTAGTCACGCCGACCAAAGTCGCTCGCATGACACGTAGGACCCACTTCTGCTTTTTGTGGTATCGTCTTGCTGTAACACACACGATCTATTTTCCCGGCTTTTTTATAAACTATAAAAAAATACCAAGGAATTTGTATTTATAGAATTAATTTTCCGTTATAAAAATATATTCTTACAACGATAAATATATATAATGCATATCTAATCTTAATCAGGTCAGGAAAAAATCTGATCTTATTGCTAAAAATATCCTTTTTGTGGTATCGTCTTGCTGTAACACACACGATCTATTTTCCCGGCTTTTTTATAAACTATAAAAAAATACCAAGGAATTTGTATTTATAGAATTAATTTTCCGTTATAAAAATATATTCTTACAACGATAAATATATATAATGCATATCTAATCTTAATCAGGTCAGGAAAAAATCTGATCTTATTGCTAAAAATATCTTGGGAATCCCTCGACAAACAAAAAAATATCTTGGAAAGACGAGGGATATGGCGGGAAGGCAACCGACATTCCCGCCCTAATCGGAGTCGTCAACGGCCGTTACTAACGGCGTTAATGTTCAGTTTTTATATCCGCGGGAAGAGGAAAGTCCAATAGGTTGCGACACGCGGCAAAACTTACGCTGCCACATCAAACCATGTGCCACGTAGGATCCCCGACCGACAGCGCAACCTGCTTCCGGGGAGTTTGTTTTTTGTTTTTCATTTTCGATTTTTATCAGAAATGTGTATTTTTAAAAATAGGTAATAAACAAAATATTTCTGTTGAAAATACCATAGAATTAAATTTTTTGAAGAGATAACCTAACCGGTGAAATTAAACAGCTAACCGGTTTTACTTTGAAATTTATGAATCTTGAATCTTTTTTTTTTTTCGTTAGATTTTTTTCCCGAGTAGTGGAGCCCAGGTGAGATACGATCACGAACAGGTCAGCTGTAACCGATCTAATGAGAAAAAGCAGAAACATTATAAAAGTGAAATAATTAATGTTTATCAGCAATACAAATATTAAATTAGAGGTATATACACATATATGTGTTTATATTTCAAGACAGACTTGGAAGTCAAGAACCTGTTGTAATTTATTTCCGGTTAGGCAACATAGAGAGAGAGAGAGAGAGTGTGTGTATCTGTGTGGGAAGATTTGGTTTTCTAGAGAGAGAAACCTCAAGAAGATCGGAGAAAACTTGCTTGATCGTATTTCCATGGTGAATCTCTTGAAATCCTGAGGAAGGAGAGGAGGAGAAATAAGAGAAGGGCAAAGGTTCTGTTTTAGGGTTATGTGGTTTCTGAAGGAAGAAGAAGAAGAAAAAGAAGATGGAGTTGTCAGATTGCTCTAATGAGTACGAGAAGCTTGTTGTACGGATGAACATGCCCAGGTACTTTTATAGTTCTTAATTTCTAAATTTTATAGAAATTTTCTTTGTTTTTTTACGTGTAAATCTAAGGTTTTGCTCAAAACCCATGATGATTTCTAATTGATATACTTGATTTATTTCTTTGTAAATCTAGAAAATTTGTCCCTTTTTTGCTCTTTGTAATATGTTTTGGCTCACGCATGTCGAGATTCATTACAATAAATATGATTTCATTGAAATATGCAGAGTAATTGGGTTCCTGATTGTCGGGAAAATTTCGAATTTAATATTTATGTATGATTTTTTTTAAATTTTTGTTTTCTAAATTGGTTGAAAAATTCAGCCTTTTTCTCACCCATCGCCGGCATGATCTAACAGCATATTGCTGTATTTATCAAAAAGTCAAACATTATATTGACAATTTCAATTACTTCTACAATATATATATATATATATATATATATATATATATATATTTCTCTTACATGACAACCGGATTTAAGGGTCAGTGTCTCTTTTTCGTCATCCACCACAGGGTCGTCATCGACAATGGAGTTTGCCCTAATTCAACCGTCGTCAAGGTTTTCGCCCTTACGCAACCTTATAACGTTTCTTCCGGTTTTTAATTATTATTATTTTTGGTAATTATAATGACCCATATACGCTTTTAATGCAGTCGTTTATTGTTTATTATTTTTATTTTTGTATTTCTCCAGATCGACAGCGCGAGAAGTCAGGGCACATTGCTAGAGTCCGTACAGCTTCTCACGGACATGGGTCTGTGGATTCGGAAAGCTTACATTTCCTCGGACGGGAAATGGAACATGGATGGTAATGATCACCGATGATTATCTTATTTTTAATTACGATTATAAATCAAAGTTTTTATATTATAATTTGCAAGTTCAGTGATTGTGGTGGCTGGGTTGAAATTGAACGTTTGTGCAGTTTTTCATGTTACTGATTCGAAAGGGAACAAATTAACCGACGAAAACCTTATCGGTTACATTGAAAAGGTAACAGAAATTAACCGTTAATCGTTCACTTAAACCGATAATCTTTGATTCTCTGACACTTATATCCTCCGATGCTTTTTGTCTCCACAGTCCATCGAGTCATCTCACTACGCTAGAAACGAAGAGTACACCGGTTTAACCGCCATAGAGTTAACCGGATTAGACCGAGTCGGTTTACTCTCCGAGGTTTTCGCGGTTTTGGCCGAGCTGCATTGCGATGTGGTGGAGGCTAAGGCTTGGACGCACAATGGCAGAATCGCGTCCTTGATCTACGTCAAAGACCCCAATTCTGGGACACCGATCCATGGAGATTCTGACCGAGTTCAATGGATAGAAGGGCAGTTGCGAAATTTGCTTAAACGAGACGACAGTTACCGAAACGCCACGAGAACGTGCGTATCACTCGGGGGTCGGATTCATATGGAGAGACGATTGCACCAAATGATGTTTTCTGATCGAGACTACGAAAAGAAACCCGATCCCCAGAAATCTACTGTTGTTTCGGTTCAGAATCTTCCGAGACGAGGGTATTCTGTTGTGAACTTGCAGTGTAAAGATAGAACGAAGCTTCTCTTCGACGTGGTTTGCACGTTAACCGACATGGCTTACCTTGTTTTCCACGCTTCGGTCCGAACAGATGGATCCAATGCTTTCTTCGTAATGTTCTTGTGTGCTTTTTAATACTCGATCCGATTTGGTCTGTTGATTTTGATTTGGTTTGATTTAATTCGGTATTTTTCGGTTTGCAGGAATTCTACATCAGACATGCCAATGGGACTCCGGTTAATTCAGAACCAGAGAGACAACGTTTGATCCAATGCCTACAAGCTTCAGTCGAAAGAAGGGTATCTGAGGTATTACCCGGTTAAAGATCTAAAACCGGTCGGTCTAAAATCTCTTTGGTATCATCTTAGCCGTATTCCGGTTTATGTTTTCTTTTTCTGTAGGGTGTGAGGTTGGAACTTTGCACGGCGGATAGACAGGGATTGTTAGCGGAGGTAACACGAATATTCCGAGAGAACGGATTGAATGTAGCGAGAGCTGATGTATCGACGAAAGACGGTGTGACCAAGAACGTTTTCTACGTGATGGATGCAAATGGGAGCCCAGCAGACTCGAGAATAATCGAATCGGTTAGAGAAAAGATCGGATCGAAACACTTAAACGTGTTAGAACCTTCTCCGGCGATGTGTCGGAATTCCGCAGAGGAGGAACGGCCGGAAACACAACGGTACGGCGGGGGAGGGGCAGTGTTGGTGTCGCTTGGGAGTCTTGTTCTGAGAAATCTCTACCATATGGGTTTGATCAAATCATATTTTTAAATTAGGGTTACAAGAAATTGTTACCGGTTAATGTCGGTCCATATACTTAGTATTTTCCGGTGGTTTGGGGGTTAGGAATATTTGGTGATCGGTCTTGTTGTGACCGATAGGTGGGTTGCTTTGTTAAATGACAAGGAGGAAGATGTTAGGTAGATCTTTGGTACGTATAGTTTTGAAATTTTATTTTTGTATTGTATATATACCATATGCTGGTTAGAAACATTGACCTGTGAAAAATAATATCATTAGCTTTGTATATAAAATTTATTCATAATTCATCAATCCGTTTATCTTGTTCCATATCTCAATTTATTGATCAAATTTTCAAAAGTTTTTTTTTCTTATATAATGACATATTTTGAAATGTTCATTTAAATGTTTTTTTTTATAAAAGTCATAATTTTGTGACCCAATAATATTTATTACATTTTGTTTAGAGGTAGAGTGGTTAACTTGCTAAAGCGACATGTCGGTCCAATAAGAGTGTGGGAGAGTCTTATAATGGATTTTATTGATTTAGATAATATCTCACGAGAGCATGCTTGTGGAGGAAAATGATATTTTATTTCTTATGAAAATAACATAACCTTTTTAATAGGAAATTTGAATAATTGGTCGGGTAGCTGACCGGCACACGTCTTTTCATGACATTTGCATGATGATGTATGCTCTAATATTACTTCAGACGAGGTTTCATAATTTATAAATGTACATGTATATTTTTAAAATACCATATAAATACCTAAATTTTTATAAAAATCTCACATAAATATTTGAACTATAAAATTTCTATATAAATATCTGATTTTTTTAAAATTTTATATAAATACCTAAACTTTTGATTTTTTTCAAATAAATACAAATTTCAGATATTTTTTGAAATAAAAATAGGTAATGTCATTAACGGATTTTGGATTTATTTGGAAATTTTTCAAAATTCTAGATATTTATTAGGATTTTAAAAAAATTTAAGTATTTATATGAAAATTTTATAATCTAGATATTTATATGAGATTTTTGTAAAAGTTTAGGTATTTATATGCGAGTTTATCTATTTTTTAAAATAATCTATCATTTTAAATGTTTTTGAAACAACACTTAAAATTAAAAATTTAGACGAGATGAGGGGATTATTAAATGTGTAAGCAATTTTATATATAAAAGATTTTGTTACTTATTATTGCTGCTACACATTATTATTATTATTATTATGGGGAAACAGCTAAGTTTACCAATAAAAGCAAAGCACGTGAACCTCAGTTGGACCAATCCGGTTCATGCGCCGGTTAAATCATGTATTATATATATAATCAGATTTTAATATTTTTTTTGGTAAAGTAATTTAATTCTTTTTTCTTAACTGAAAGAGTTTGGAGAAGAAATAATTTCACAAACTTGACCTACTAATAAACTGTTAACGTTCACATATTCTATAAGAGCTTAAATAATTCGATATCTGCTACGATTTACTATTAATTTTTAACATATCAAGAAATTAACAATATTCTTGTTTGTTGGACCATATATTATTAATGTATTTTTTTCTTTGAACCGGGCCACTATAAAAAAAACTATTATTTGATTATATAGATTTAAGAACATACCTTTTTATATCATTTTTGTGTGATTAGAATGATCATCATGATTTATTAATTACATTGGTCAAGTTAATTACACCATTAAAACTATATGATAATCACCGTTAATATTATATGATAACGCACAAAAAATAGGTTAAAAAAAGATATAATCTGACACAAGAGTAGTTTTGATATTATGCCTTTGAACCCGACCCAATTTCCGGTAATATAAGGTTCCCGTTTAGTTTTATGGGCCTTCAAGGCCTCTAATGTACTATGTTGGGCCTTAACTATACCCAGCTTTTTCATATTATTTTCTTTTGAATACACACAAAATATATGTATTACCCTTACAAATATTATCAAATTGTCATAAGTAATATTTAAATAAATAAATAAGGAGTCTTATATTTGACTTGTTATTTCAGAAATAACGGTATTACCCCTCCCCCACAACACAACTATTTTCTGCCCGAATTCCAGAATGACCAATAGGAAATAGCTTGTGAAAAAATCTTTTTTTTTATTGTTTTAAACTTCTTGTAATTCTGAAATTAAATTTATATTTAAAGGAAGGAAATAATATTGTTATTATTTTTAGTATCAATCCCGTGATTCTTTGTTGTATTTGTTTCCTCAATCATCTCTTCATACGTGTATATATGTCTTGTAAATCACATAATACAAGATACAGAAAACCATTCTCCTAAATCTGTCGTTCATGGTATCAGACGTCTCGGTTTAACGACAATTTCCTCTTTCTTTTATTTTTAAATGGTTTGTCATTCATATAGTTTCAGATTTGGTAATTCTGTAATAAGAAAAATATCAAAATCTTTACTTTACTTTAATATAAAGAAAAATAACTATGGTTTAGTAACTTTAAGCTGGATGAATAACCAACATTAATTAACTTTAAGCTGGTTTTGTTCTTAAGCCCGAAAACCTATAAATAAAAAAGGTATAGTTTATTTATTTGATGAAAAAAATGAGCCGTGGAGTTATCTTCTTTTTCCAAAATCTCAAGTAACTTAAAAAAAAAACTCTTGAATAACTTAAAATTAAAAAAAGATTTAATACATGAATTTGTAAATAATCCCGTATAAATATATTAATTTTAAATTTTTTAGAAAAATCTATGGATTTTTCGTAATTTGTATATTAAAATCTAAACTTTTAAACTATTATAAAAACATTATTTCTTGATTCTTAAACATAGTTTTAAAAATTATGGTTCAATTTTATAATTGTTTTTCAAATTTGTTTAAATATTTATAATTAATTTTATAGTGGTTTAAAAAATTCGTTTAATATAAAGGTTGGAAGAGTTTATATATTTTAAAATAATATATTCATTTAGTTTATAAATTTGTAGTCGACTAATACGATATTTTTACTTTAAAATTTGAATCAAGTGGGATTTAATAAAAAATAAATAAATAATAAAGAAATACATATTGTTAATAGAAATGTTTTTTTATTAGGATTTACCTTTTCAAAAGTAAGGTCAGAATACCGACAACTATTATAAATGAGAAATAACAATAATATAAAAATCCATATTCCAGGGCATAATAGTTATGAATATGTAATCAAACTATGAAAACTAAAAAATTAAAAATAAGATAATAAAATAAAATTGTAGAAGAAATGCACATGGAGCACATCACTATAATTTATTTATTTAAATAGATTATCCTAATAGCCCTAAATTAAGTTAAGCCAATTGAATTAACAAAACATTTAATAAAACGGGTCGTTCTTATCCAAAAACCTATTTATTTATTTATTTCTTTACTTTGTTTTTATTCAAACAACGTTTTTATTTAATTATTTATCTTGTTTTGTTTGGAAAATTAGTAGTTCTGATTTCCGGATCAATGCTAAATTGTACTCAAATAATTTTCTTTGTTCTTTCTACTCTCACTCACGAGAATGAAACTCATATTAAATCTCATATAATTTCTACGATAAATGAATATTTATTCAAAAGAACAGCTCGTAATTTTTTATTTTCATCCGCAGACTGAGAAAAAACAAATACAAGTAGAAAAAATATTAATTTGAATATTGAGACTTTTTTTTGGTAGTGTTATTAGTTTCTACTGGAAAAATATTTAAAAAATGCATGTCTTAATTAAGCATATATGTTTGGTGGACCCACGTTATTTCCCCCCTTTTATTTTTTTCGAAATTTTCTTACAGAAATTTAAATTATATTTTGTTTGCTCTTCGTATTAGTCCAAACATTAAATTACAAAAAGAAATTTTGAATTTTAAAATAATAATGATAATCAAAGGCAAAAAAGAAAAATAATATTAGAGGCCAGCTTTTTTATCTTTTTTTTTAAAGAGAGAAAAAGAAAATATAATAGTATACTCCATTCAATTTTCTACTACATTATTTTAGTGTTTTTATTTTGTTTATTAATTTTCTCCCGTCGGATTCCAGCTAAAAACACGAATATCTATATATTCCAAAGTTTTAAAAAATGGAAATTATGGTTAGAGATATTATAACATCCTATTAAATAAATGCATTTCCTTTTCATATTATTTAGTTCTTCAATATTAAAATAGCTATGGACAGGCTAGGAAAAAAAGTTGGAAGGGAATGAGCTAAAAAAATTAAAATACAGAAAGAAAATACCTTTTGTAATGTCACCATTTCCAAATTCAAAAATCCAATTTCTATTTTGTTTCCACGAAATCACACTTCATAAATAAATCTAATTTCTCTCACTTTCTTCTCAATTTTTTTTCCCTCATAATTTCCAAGCTCAGTTCTGAGGAAATATTTTTCTTACCAAATACAAAATATATATATATATATATATATATATATATGTATTTCCTAGACATATAATTTTCCGAAAATCCTCGCAATATTCGCTGTTTGATTTTATGTTCTTTTGATTTTGGAGTTTTTTTTGTTTCTTTTTCTTCTTCTCGTTTAGTTCTCTTGTTGCTATTGTTCTTCAATTTTCTTTTTCTGGGTTGAATGATTTTAGCTTTGCTGTTGGAGAGTTAAATCTTTGTTAATCTCTGATCAGCCTAAAATCAACTTGTGTTTTTTAAATCAAAAAGTAAGATTAATGGTTTTGGATATGGAGTCTACCGGAGAAGTCGTCAGGACAGCCGCCGGAGACGACGGCGGAGTCACGGTGGTGGGATCGGACGTGCCGTCGGACTTCCGCGTAGCTCCGAGGTCGGAGAGCTCAAACCCACCTCTCGTCTCCGCTACTCCACCGCCGCCATCGCATCAGCCCGGAGGAGCTCCACCGCAGAATATCCCGGTGGCAACGGAGGGTCTCTCCTGATAAATTTAGTGATTAAAGGATGAGAAGATTAAGAACGAGGACTAAAATAAAAAAAAAGGATGAACGTTTAAGCAAAGAACATCGTTGGCTAGTATATGCCAAGATGTGTATGCGGGACACGTTTTGGTAAAATGATTTCTGTATATTCATAGCAATAGAAATATTACAAATATATATACAACAACTAATAGGTGTGATATGGAAAAATTATATCATAAGAAAAGGAAACATGATATTTATAATGATATTTTAATAAGAAATGGAAAGTGGAAGCCGTTGAATCCTTTGATTGTGCTTGATGTATATTCTAAAATCTCCATTATCTCCAACATTCCCCCTCAAGATTGATTTGGAGAGAACCGAAAAATCAATCTTGAAGAGTGAATGACTTGAGAGTTTCTTCCTCGAGCTTTTCCAAGTGATCCATTGCTTGATAAAGTTCATGAATGAAACACTTTGATTTGTGATCGTCCCACGGTTGCAATGATACATATCTTTGAACACTCCTTGTGCTTTAATTGGTTCCTTTGATTTGGTGGTTCTTTGTTTGTCACGAGTCTCCATTGACATGTTTTCCACCATGGTTTTATTTTGACATAAACCTGAAACCCAATGAGATCAACATTAGTCTCATATATGAATAAATGCATAAGCTTACCTTTGATTCCAAGGCAACTATCTTTTGGTTCCCCCTCATTTGAAGCATCTTTGTACACTTCTTTGTGTAAAAAAATTGTTGTCTTCTCTCTTAACATCTCATGGGTGATCGAGATATCGGTTAATAAGAGAAAAACAATAGTTTTTCCTTTATTTGAATGACCATAATCATTTTGATCCTGCCACACTTCAAATAAACGGTTAGATTCTTTAGTTGAGGTAATACACCATTCTTTGTGATCGAATGTGTTATTACCCTTATCAAAATTAATTTGAAAATCAAACAACAATAAAAATAATGATCTAGTGTAGCAAAAAGCAAGTTTAGATCCTAGTTTCAGAAGATACACTAAGTGATCATCATAGCCTTCAAATGTATCATCTAAACATTCATTTACATCAATCATATATTTATCCATATTTTTAGAGTCTAAGCACTTATAATCGATATATAATATATCATTATATGAATATGAATCAAATAAGA
This sequence comes from Tarenaya hassleriana, assembly GCF_000463585.1. Classification (NCBI taxonomy): domain Eukaryota; kingdom Viridiplantae; phylum Streptophyta; class Magnoliopsida; order Brassicales; family Cleomaceae; genus Tarenaya; species Tarenaya hassleriana. Next base: position 8,130,203 of record NW_010965372.1, on the reverse strand, counting down.
AAGTATAGGGATAAAAAATACCAAGCCTAGAGTTTTCATAACTCATAGGCATGGTCGAGCTATTTGTAGGCATTCTTATGCCAATGATCTTCATATTGGATGAGCTTATCTCCCAAAATTCTTTCATGAATATCTCAACCTTATTATGTTCAAAAACATTCAAAACATTATAAATATCAATAGACACAGAAAATTCAAATTGAAAAGGACAAGAGAAGGAATTGCAAACTCGGTATTTCATGAGTGTGAATGAGATTTTCGGATATGATCTTGGTGATGGATAGGGAAGTAGCTCGGACGTGTTTGATGCCTCCTTTTCGGAGTTCTTTGCCTCCGTTTGAAGTCCATCTATCGTCTCTTCTCTCCCTTTTTCTTCAATCACTAATTTATCCGTTTCTAACTCTTCGCACTTGGCCGAGAATTGTTCCTCTTTGAATCTGTCCTCTTTTGTTTGATTTTCTTGTTCTCCATCATTTACACAAACAAAGTTAGCATTAAAATCATTAGGACAAAGAGTTGGAGAAATGGACCAATTTTGTTCTTTGTCCTTGGATGCCGAAACTTTTTCTTTTGTTTCTCCATTCACCATGTCAAACGAATCCAAACATTCCCCCTCGTTTGGCATGTGAATAGGCTTCATGTGAACAATTTCTTTGGATTCTTCGGCCAAGCGTCTAGTCTCTTGTTCTTGTTGAAGCATCGTTAGGATCTGTTCAAAAGAAGGAAATGGGTCCATACATAAAATCTGCAAAATAAACTCATTGTAAGAGTTATTCAAATTTGCAAGATAATTGAATGAATAATAAGGAGAGGTTAAAGGATCGGTGAACGGATGAAGTTTCTTCAATTCCGTCCACACTACTTCCCTTTCGTAAGTCTTTTGTTCTAGGGTCATTTTGTCATCATCAAACTTGATGTAATGCAAAGCCCTGATGAATGTGAAAGTTAGATGGACTTTTCCCATGGTTGTTCGTTCTTTCTCCATGGTTATTCCATCATCTCTTTCATCTAGCTCTCGTTCTTCCTCTTCCCATGAACACAACATTGTGAATGCGGAAACGAACAAAAAAAAAAAATCTCTTTAGGAACGTAGAAGCTCTCCGGCGGACCGATGAAGAAGAAACGCGGACGGCCCAGGAAGTACGGACCCGACGGGGCGGCGGCGGCGCTCTCTCCGAAGCCGATATCGTCGCTAGCTCCGCCGCCGGCGTCTCACGTCATCGATTTCTCGGCGTCGGAGAAACGCGGCAGAGTGAAACCAGCCGGTTCCTTCAGCCGGAAAAAGTATCAGCTCGAGAATTTAGGTAAATCCCTTTCCCTAAAATCTCTTACGGAGAAGGAAGAAGAAAGAAGATCTTGTCTGAATTCTGTTTCGTAAGATTGATCCGATTTTGGTGATTATGAAAATTTTGGATGTTCCTGGGATTTATGTTATATGCATGTATGTATGTATACGTGGGGCCTCTCATATGTATCTCTTTTATGCGTAAACGTATCGTCTACGTATACGGATGTGTGTGCAATTCGTGTACATGAACCGTACGTAACTGTATATATGTATTGAAAAAAATCAGTACAAGAAGCATAAGCAATAGATGTGAATTCGTAAACCCACCCTAATTTCGGTTTGGAATCGGTTTGCTCTTAACCGGTGTTATCCACGAGGTTTAATGTGCTCTGTTCTGAAGGTGAATGGGTAAATTGCTCTGTAGGAGGAGCCAATTTCACGCCTCATGTCATCACTGTGAACGCCGGTGAGGTAAGTAAGAATGGTTATAAATCGAACTCATATCGGGTTTCTATTCGAATCGTATCAGAGTTTGATGAAATGTTCGAACCCGTTATCGGGTTTGTTTAGGATGTAACGATGAAGATAATCTCGTTTTCGCAACAAGGGCCTCGTGCTATTTGCGTTCTCTCAGCAAACGGCGTCGTTTCGAGCGTCACGCTCCGTCAGCCCGACTCCTCGGGCGGTACATTGACGTACGAGGTGATTCAATCTCGTATAAACTTGTGTTTTTTAATTCAATCACTTGATTTTCTCGGACAAAATCTGATGGATGTTGTGTTTCAGGGTCGGTTTGAGATACTGTCGTTGTCCGGATCGTTCATGCCTAACGATGTCGGCGGGACTCGGAGCAGAACCGGGGGGATGAGCGTTTCGTTGGTAAGTCCCGATGGACGCGTGATAGGCGGTGGTCTCGCGGGTTTACTCGTCGCCGCTAGCTCAGTTCAGGTTTGTAACCGAAGTAACTGCTCTCGGATTCAGTTGGATATTCACGACCTCGGTCACAGCGTATCATGAGAAATATTGTGAAATCCCGATCCGTTATCCGGGTTGTATATCTCCGAGATATTTATATATATCGTCTTCCATTCCAGGTCGTCGTAGGGAGTTTCGTAGCGGAAGATCAGAAACCGAAGAAGCAGAAGCATGATTACATGCCGACCCCGACAGCTGCTATCCCGATCTCCAGCGCATCAGAATCCCGGGTAACCTTCCCGGCATCGACTCTTCAAACCGACACTTGGCCGCTGTCCTTGTCTTCTAACCCCATAAACAGACCTTCCGACATCAACGTCTCTTTGAGTTGAACATTTTGGACGGCCATTTCCACACAAGTTGTACATCTTTTCTGTATTTTCAGCGCCAGAGTTTGCTTTCCAGATTTCCAGTATTAGGGTTTTCAACGAGCTGATCTCTTTTTTTTGGTCTTAGTGATTTCTTTTTTTTAGATCTTCTTGTTCAATTCCATTTTCCTCGAATTTCCGGTTTACCAGCTCATACCAAATCTGGGGAAAAGATTTTAAGATTCTATTTCCTTAACCGGACGAACCGAACCGTTCAATGTGCCACATTAATGATATGCAAATTAATTATTAATCAGAATATAACAAGATTATTTTGTAATGACATATAAGAGAGTTTTCTGGACCCTCTCTTGGTTCGATTACGGGTTTTCTTGAAAATGGGCCGGGCTTGAATATGGCCCGTCTTATCTCTCTCTCTCTCTCTCTCTTCCAAAGATAACTGATTTAATATAGTGGAAGTAAACATTTAATAATTTAGAGAAAAAAAACATAGAGCAACATTTTAAAATATAAACTTTATACATATTTATAATTTAGCTATGTAAGAAATGTATTTTTTTGATTAAAATGATAATATTATCTTTAGTAACATTTTAAAATAAAAGATTCCAAAATACAAAACATCTCAGATGAACTAACTTTTTAGAGGAGTAACTAATTTTATAGGGTTTTTTTATATGTATATATATATTAGAGAGAGAGAGAGAGAGAGAGAGAGGGAGGTAAATTCACACTGTATTATGGAACAGGGACCATCACAATTGATGCTCTCTCATGTGGCGTGCTCCTTCCTTTTTATTATAAATAACAGATCGGATAATGTCGGATGATATAAATTATAAAAAAACATAAATATCTCTACTTATATTAATATTATATATATATAGTATTCCCCATGAATTGATTTGCCAACATATCTGAGTTATTTAAACTTATTTCCCGGTTAAAAATCAATTATTTGATTAATAAAAATTTCACTATCTATAATATTACAAAATCGTAGTGTATTTTTTTTAGTTGCGATCCTTTGACAATTGACATACGGATAATACAATATTTCGTATAACAAAACGGCGATTACGCCCCTACTGCCCTACATACAAAAATGGATTCTATCATTTCGGATAACCAATCCTCTAAAATTTGGTTGTTTTGCTGATGGAAACTAATCCTGCATGATTCAAAAATATATGTATAAAAATGTATATGAGTATATATATATGTACAAGTGTATATATTTTTGTGTGTATATATATGTATATGTAGATATATATATATATGTACATGTAAGTGCATGTGTGTATAACGTGGATGTATGTATGTGCATATATATATATATATTAAATGTATAAACGCGAATATTTTATATATGTATATATAAGACTGTGTATATTTTTTGAATGTATAAACACCGTTGAATTTCTATAAATAGAACTTTGAAAAACCCTTCCCAACATGTCACTAATTAATTAATTAATTAATCACAAAATTATTAAACATAAATTATGTTGGAATACTAAGTTCCCAGCATATATGGTTTTGTTTGTCAATATTAGAAAATAGAATTCGCAAATTTCTTATCATTTAAGTCAAAGTCATAATTATAAAATTATAGTTTTCAAGGCGCATTACATATGGCTTTTCTTTATCGTACACATTAAAACGACTTATTAGGTTAATCAAGCTTTTGGACCGGCTGATAATTTGCTTTGTGAATTGATGAGCGTGAAGACAAATTAATCATTAAAAAGGGTAATCACACTAAACTTTAAATATATATTATCATTAGCGTTTTATGATAATAATCATTATATATTCTAAATACAACCCCTAGGTCTTATCCGAGGAAAATTATATATAAAAAAGGTTTACTTGATATACGATATAATCGGAATATTTTCGCATAAATTTTGATATTTAGTCTTGTACAAAATATATTGATCGTCAACCGAATACATATTTTAACCGGTATTTATTATATATTGTTCGAAAAGGTTTAGATATAAATGGTTCCGAATCACATTTATAAATAAAAAAAATAGATAGAAAACTACTAGTGTCTAGAATACAATTATAATAATTAATACAATTCAAATCCTAAATATTAGTAATAATTAAAACTCCAAAATCTAAGAGATTTAAATTGAAGTATAATTCAAAATCCGAAATATTATATATATATATATATATTAACACAGTATGGAGGAATAACTCGAGCCACGTCCATCCAAGGAATCGCCCACAACAAACAGTAGTAGTCACTTCTCTCCCTTTCCTTCTCTCTCTCTTGTCGCCGTCGCCGTCTCCGGCGGAAGGAGGAGAACGCCGGGGAGAGACCAATGATTCCGTATGCCACGGTGGAGGAGGCGGCCGTCGCGCTCGGCCGGAACCTGACGTGGTTGGAGACTGCCTGGTTCGATTACTCCGCTACCAAGTCCGACTACTACCTCCACTGCCACACCATTTTATTCCTCTTCCTCATCTTCTCTTTCGTTCCTCTCCCCCTCGTCCTCGTCGAGGTCGCGCGATCCGCCTCCGGATGGTTCGATCGGTATAAGATTCAGCCCAAGGTGCAGTACTCTGTCTCCGATATGTTTCGGTGCTATAGAGACGTCATGAAGATGTTTCTTCTCGTCGTTGGACCATTGCAGCTCGTTTCTTATCCTTCCATCGAGGTAATTTCGAGTTCTTAGATGTTTGCGTTTATCGGGATGTTCTGATTTTTTCTCCGATACTGCTTTTTCTGGGTGTTTGGTTGTTCGAATCTGATGATTGAGCTACGACATTTGACGACCATTTTGAATTTGACCTAAATTCGTACTGCATTTTGATATCTTGGAGGGGAATTTCACCTGGTAGATGAAGATCCTTCACTGAAATATGATATTCACCCATATAATTTTCTATGAACAGATGATTGGGATTCGAACTGGCTTGCCATTGCCATCGGGATGGGAGATTTTGGCGCAGTTGGTGGTGTATTTCTTGATAGAGGACTACACTAATTATTGGATCCACAGATTCTTCCATTGTAAATGGGGTTACGAGAAGGTTCATCGTGTACATCACGAGTACGTATCTCCCTTCGGATATGCGGCGACTTACGCCCATTGGGCCGAAGTCTTGCTTCTTGGGATTCCGTCGTTTCTCGGACCAGCCATTGCTCCTGGTCACATGATAACCTTCTGGTTATGGATAGCTTTACGGCAAGTGGAGGCGATTGAAACGCATAGCGGGTAAGGGCCAAGTCTTGGAAATACTAGAATCCCTTTTTGTTTGCTTTGCCTTTTTCCAAGTTTCTAGCTTTTTTCCCCCTTTGTTTTATTTGCGTCTATATCAAATATCATATCAACTTTTGAATTGCTTTGCCATACCCTTTCATCTTTCCCTTGTTAGCATTTATATGTATATAAAAGTGCTCAAGCTGTGTGGGATCTTCACTAGTGGTTCACCTTTTTTCGCTGGGGGCTAAGGTAGGTATTAGCTTTTTGAGGCTTTTCAGGCTCTTTAGCTATTGGGTATTGTATTGGTGCCTTTTCGCGAGCAATCCCATTGACTGAGCCGAAAACATTCTTCAAGCGACCAACTTTTCCTCTTACACCAACTTCAAGAGTTACCCAAATGACCTAATAGCAAGTAGGCAATGTGATCTTTGGTCCCTAGGCTCTTCATCCAACTTTCTTCCTCTGGGCTTTCTTCTATGGCAAATGCTGCTTCCGACCATGTGTTTGAAATGCTGATCCTTTTCCATGGCATTGTGGTTGTGGATATCCTTTTTTTTTTTATAATTGTTTAACATGTAAGTTCACTTGTGATGCCGCAGATATGAGTTCCCCTGGAGTCCAACGAAATACATACCTTTCTACGGAGGTGCTGAGTATCATGACTACCATCATTACGTTGGAGGCCAAAGCCAGAGCAATTTTGCTTCGGTTTTCACTTACTGTGATTACATCTATGGAACCGACAAGGTTAGGGCAGAGCAATTAGCTTTAAATGACGTTCATTTGCATCAATGATTTGGCTGAAAGATTGGTCCTATGAATATAACTTTTTTTTCCTCCCTTCATTAGGGCTACCGGTTCCAAAAGAAGCTTCTGCAGGAGGTAAATTCTTGATCTAAGTCCCACAGTTTTAGCTCGTTGATTTCCGAATGCTTTCATCAACTCCAGCCATCAGTGATCAAATTCAAAACTTCATACCGAGCTTGAATATATAAGCAAGTATCATGTATTTCTAGAGGTTTACCTGGTTACACATCAGAATCGTCTTGTGCTTGCATAGATTCTGTGTGTTAATCTGTGGAAGATTCACCATTGTATTCATCCACCTATGTCTTTCCCATTGCAGATGAAGGGGGAGTCCGAGAAGAGCAGAAAACAGAACGGAGGCCTCAAATGCGAGTAGGACGCCCTGAACTTTTCCGGCAACAACTCACTGGAAAAAAAAACGCTCAGGGCAAATGTGAGTCCCTTCCATAGAATGTAAAACATCTACCTCGACTTAACGGGAGGTTTCGGGCTTTGCATTTGCTGCTAACTACCAAATGTACATGAGAAGGGCCTTTTCCGGTTCTCTAGCATCAGCCTTTGCTTTGTATTGTGAGGAAGAAGAAACAATAGAAGAAACAGAAGAGTAGAATCAAATCTCTGTCCTGTCTTGTGATATCTTTGGTTTGATGTCGTTTATGAGTCTGACTAAATTTGGGTTTTAGGACCAAAGACAAAACTTGACAACATTGTATGCCGACAGGTTTATGATCTTCTTGTCCTTTTTGGTCTCTCCCTATATAATTAAGCCAAATCTGATACATGGCTTGAGAATGAGTATGATCACACAGATTCATCAGCTTGTTCTGTTTTTCATGTCAGAGTAAAAGGAAATAACATGTTCTTACCATCAATCAGATCTTGCAGCAAAAACACCCTTCTTTCTTCTCCCCCTCGAGATTTTTTTTCCATGTATTTTTTTTTTGGCACAGAACTCGGTTGCTCCCTGGCTCGATGTGCACAATCTGCAAAACTCCTAGCCAATCCGCCACATTTCAGAGGATCGTCGACATTCTCCTTGTAAAATTTTGAAGAATGCATCATTCTCTGAAGAACAAGGCATTGGCTCAGGGGACAGAACAGAATCTTGAACTCCTTGTCTATTAGATCATTGTCTCTCTCTCTCTCTTACTCTTCATGAGCCATGTTCTTTTCTTGTTTCTCCAACTTCTCTACAACCTCCTCGCCCTCTTTTAGAACGGATTCGACTGTGATGGTTGTTTCGGTACCGGGAGGAGGAATGGTGGACGAACTGGCAGTTCTGCCTCTGGCTTTGGTTTCTCGGTATCATGGAGTGTTTTCTTGCTGTCTGAACTGGGTTTCGGTTGAAGCTTTTGCGTATGGTTTTCTTTTGTTTCGTATTCGGTTTATGTGCGCCTCGGATAGCTGTCTGATCAATTTAGAACTGATCTGAATTGAGAAATCACCCATTCTACAGAGAGATTCCCTTCACCACCAAACCTGCAACACGAAATCAATACCAGCAGAACATCAAAAATCTTATCTTATAATATACCATTTCACCTCATCAGACGAAGAATATCAGACAATTAAAATACTGAAAAGCTACGATTTTAATCACACTTTTAAGGTTTAGAAGGGCTTCAATAAAGTTCAAGACACAATCTAGATTCTATGATTTCTAATAATAGAAAGGAAAAAACACAGCTTTGCGCAGAAGCAGAAGTTTAGGGTTGCAACAAGCATTGGGAACTATAAAAACAACACAAAAGATCACAAGTAAAAACCCTCTGAAGAAAATTTTCTGCAAATTCAGAAATGAAATTAGCCTACGAAAAATTGAAAATGAGATTCAGAAAACTGCAACTTGATGTGTTCTCGATCCCTTAAACGCGTCAGAAACTTGAAACTAGAACGAACGACGAACACATCATTGACCGTAATAACTAAGATCAGACAAAAAGGGCCAACAGATTTGGAGGATCCAGGCAATGGGTTTTGACGGATCCTCGGAAGAGAATGCACCCACAAGAACCCTAAGATATCTGACCCATCAGAAAAATTTCCCGAATTTCAGAGAACAAAGCCATACGTAATGATCACCATTGAAGAAATATAATCACCGAGAAGATCCACTGGGAATTGAAGGATCGGCGCGATTCTTTCCCCGGCAACTGTTTGGAAGACGACAACGACGATGATGGTTCAGATTCGTAGATATCAAAGGCTTTGGGATAAAGTATCGGCAACTGTATTGTAATTTTAAGAATTATATAAATTTTTATTTCCAATTTTACCCCAAAATAAAAATAACATATAACATTAAAAGAAAACAACGGCCGTAGACCGTTTTTAAGGCCAACAAAGATTTTTACATCATACTTTTAACTAATACGATTACAATATGATATTATTCATATGCATTTATATATATGTATATGTATACCTTATTAGAACGTATGCGTTAAAGAGAAATGAAGAGAAACCATTGTGGTCATTGTCAACAGCAGTGACTTGAATTCCGACAACCTCATTCCTTTACCATTCACAACACTTTTGATTAAAAGCCAAAAGAAAAAGATCCAAAAGCCAAATCGATGGACAAGAAAGAAAACGTTTCTCACAACTGTGAAAGGAAAACTCTTTCGACCCAAACCAAATCCCAAAACATCAAGTGAGAATCCAAGACTTAACACACAGGGAGAGAGAGGTTTTGTTATTTGGGTCCGCCTCCGGCGAATTTGCTCATCATCTTAGCCATAACAGGAGCCACCTTCGGGTTCGCCTGATGCTTTGCCAGATTCGCCGGGTTCTTCATCACTACACATACCATCCATCAATCAAGAACCCCTTGTAAGAAAGCTTTCAAAGATCGGATTTTTAATTAAAATATGGGTGGATTTCTAGGCTTTGGGACGATGACACTGCTCGTCAAGGTAGGCATCTAAGATACTACAAGCTATACAGATATTTCATCCAAGATTACAGATATCAACAGGGTAGGTTAAATAAGTGAGTGGATGATAAAGGCGTATACATACCGTCTTGGAGAGCAGCCATGATTTCTGGATCGCTAAACGCAGCCATTAGTTCAGGGTCCTGCTCAAAATATTTCCAACAAAAAAGAGTGCGCGTTAAAGATCTCAAATCACGACCATATCAAGCACTTCCATATATGCCTCAACTTTGAAACTGGAGTTTTGATGAGTGTTTCAAGGGCTGTTCTTGTAAGAACAAATGCTGAATTCACCACAGTTATACACTCACATTCAATATTTTCCCGAAATCTACATTCCCGGGCATCCTGCCGCCAGGCATACCTCCCGGAAACCCACCAGGCATTCCTCCCGGGAACCCACCAGGCATTCCTCCCGGAAACCCGCCAGGCATTCCTCCCGGAAACCCGCCAGGCATTCCTCCCGGGAACCCACCACCAGGTTGTCTGCTGGACGACGTTTGTTCTGGCTTCTTTGCTCTCTCATAGGCGGCCTACAGAAAGCAGACGTGAGAGATGGATAATGAGCCCACCGTTCCCCGAAAATAATGAAACCCATAGATTCGATACAGATATAGAATATTTTGTACAAAAGCAACCTGTGCTTCAGCACGGCGACGTTGTCTCTCGCGTTCAGCCTTTCTGTCATCTCTTTCCTTGCGTAGCCTGTCATACTTCCTACGGTGCTCCTCGATCCTATGAGCATTTGGTTCGACCTGCAAATAGAAGGTTCAGTGAAAATGATGGACTATATCGTGCAATATTATTCGTATCATTAACTTTCTGAAGACTAACTGCAATTATGGTAACATATCTTTATGGGCAAATAGCATTTTCCGCAAAGATCAGGGTTCGATTATATGCATTTAGCAAGCAAAGTGACTGAATTGCACTCAAAATCCTAAACCCTAAATCCTAAACAGATCCAACAATCACATAGAATCATTTGCAATTACATCATTGCGTAAAGAAACGTCAAGAATACCTTTTTGAGTACAGCACTAATTTCCTCATCATAATCAATCGTTGATGCAAGGTGAAGGTCTTTTGCAGCCTCTTCCCAGTGGCCAAGCAAGGCATGAGCCATGCCACGAGATTTGTATCCCTTAGCAGAATCGGGATTAATCTACGGAAAAAATTTCAAGAATGTAAAATTTTATTGTCATCCGTGTCATGGATTTTTCATATTAGTTCCTACAGCAGAAACGAGGAAAGATCGTTTAACAATAGTTAAGATAATATCATTGGTTTGTCATCATTTTCACTGGATACAATTTCTCTACACTGAATAAAACATGTCTAAACTGCAAAAAAGGGCCAAATGAGTACAAGATAATCACTAAACCCAAGACATTGTTAGGGAAAATATATTAATGTATATATCCAGAGAGAGATAATCAAACCTCCAAAGCAGCATTTGCATCTCGAATCGCGGCATTAGGTTTCTTGAACTTAACGTAGACAGTAGCTGAAACGGATGTAGAACAATCAAACGCTTCAAGCCACAAGAATTATCTCATCGGAACTGAAAACAATATATTTTCACACTCACCTCTGGTGGCATACATAATAGCTGATGTCGGGTTCAACAAAATTGCCTGAGTCAGATGCTCAACCGCTTGATCCAATTTCCCTGCATATAAGTGTTATGTAGGGTAAAGAGACGCATTCAGCAACTAATTACTGGTATATCGAAAAGACAAATAAACGATGATATATTTATATATACATACACATGAATGTACCTTCGGAAATGGCTTCCATGGCTTTGCCCTTGGCTTCCTGAGCAGCCTCACGACTCTCATCCGTGACCTCTACTGATGGGTCTCCCTTCTATACATTCCAATCAAACAGAGTAAAAGTTAATCTATAGAGGCAAACGGACAATAACTCAATCATAACTGAGGTTGCCCGGAAAAGTTACCTTCTGAGGAGGATCATTGTCAGGCTCAACAGTATCTCCTTCGAGCTCGACATCAGATTCAATAATGTCATCCTCCTCTTCTTCCTCAGCCTTGTCTTTTGGTTCTTCAGTTCCCTCCACATCCTCATCACTCTCCTCTACCACATAACTCTTCTGTATGTATAACAAAAACAATCAATCAATAGACATTTGCAGGACGTGGAATACGAAAACACATTCGTAGAATCAAACGGAAGAGACGAGAAGCATACCGCTTTGGAGCCTTTGCCATCATAAGCAGCAGGAGGCAAGTTAGCACCAAGACTGAAATCAGAGTACTTCAAATGAGATACAGTAATAAAACCTCAATATGGAAAAAGATATCAACTTTTTCCAGAAGAAATAAACCCCACTATGCAAAAACCTCGAAGTTAAAACCTACAGCGAAAGATCGACATACATGTGCGAAGCAATGCTGGGGCAAATCGGTGCAGATTTCGACAAACAGAATGACATGGAAATTCAAGCAAACACTCTGAACTAGAGATTGATTTCGGAAAAAATCCAACGGAATCGACAGGGAGAGAACATGGAAGGAGAAGAGGAAGAGAGGGTACCTCTCGAGATAGTCGCGGAAGAAGGAGAGAGAGGGATCGGCGAGTACAGAAGGGTTGGTCTTGCATTGATCAATGAACAGCTTCAGTTCATTCAGCTTCGTTGGATCCATCTTCAGCTCCGATCGGCGGCGACGGTAGCTTTTGGGTTTCACTCGTTTGCTCTTCTTCTTCGACGGTCGTTTCGATGTCAAAAAGGAGGGGAAGAAAAAGAGTTACGTTGTTCCAGAAGTTTCTAACCTTCTCTACTCCTCGAGGAATTTAATGGGCTTGATCTTATAGTATGGCCTTGCAACGTATATTGGGCTTCTAAAGTCTATTGGGCCACTAATGTAAAATAGCATACCATTTTTATATTCTCGTCTTGTAATCCGGTTGGGTTATATATTTTCAGTTATTTTGGTAATCATTACATTTTTATATAAATTTCAGTCGAGTTCGATTATTTTTTTTTTTATTCGATTCAATTCGAATTCGATTTTTTGTTATAAAAAACTCATTTTTTTAAAAAAAAATATCGAATGTTTCACTTTTACTTTGTCGGAGAAATCATAACCGTTCGATTTTTTTTTATCGAATTTGGTTAGATTACGATTATATCTTATTCGATTCGATTTAATTATTGGATTAATAACCTTGGTCATGAACATTTGGAATATTTTAACAAAAAAAAAATACATATGATCAACAAGAAAAAATGAAATACCCTTCCAATCATAAAAAAAAAAAAAAAATTTAACAGATTATAATATCTGGCTTGCCCCTTACGTGCCCCTCTAAGGTTCATCGCCACGCTCAAGCGGCCTTAGCCAAGGCCATGAAAGATTCTGCATAAAATTTGTAAGGTGGTGTGGACCATATGACTCGAATCACTAGAAGTTTTTGGAGATATATATATATATATATATATATGATATATCAATCTTCCGCTATAAATATCAACCCCTATGATTTTGAAATATTTAACCCAATAATCTGGCATGAAACAGTATCTATATATATACACATATTATGTTCATAAAATGTAAATCAAAGATGTCCAAAAGGCAATTGAACGGCTGATCAGAGCATATTATTAGCTCTACAAAAATAACCTTGGACAACATCACTTTATGGCACTTTCAAAGTTTCAAATGGAACAAGACCACAGATCAACCAATACACGCACGCAGACGCAGGGGAACAACTCATTTTGTTGAATCGAGTTCCGACATTGACCTGCTTCTGAATCTTGTTCATCACCATTGGGTTCTTAATTCATGTCTCATCATCTTTCTTTACATGTCTCATCACTGGATCAGACAGGATAATGATTCGATTTCACTTCAAAAAATGGACAAAAACTAGCATTTTTCAAACCATATGATATCATAAAACAATAGTTCTGGTGAAGTTCTAGAATGTTCTTTTGTCGTGCAGGAGAGAAAAAAAGGGGTGTTTGGTTGTTGGGTCATGAATATCCGTGTCATTAGGAGGAATGCAGACTCGGTCCAGATCTATTTGGTTTTGCATGGTGGTATATACCGTATATACGCTTACAGTTTCACCAATGGGGAAAATAATATCGGCCGACAATCTCATATACTGTGTAAGACTTTTCAATTATATTTTGTCTTCATGGCCGTTTAATCTCATATCCATACAATCTTCGAATAATTTATTTAATTTGTTTTTATATTTAACTCATTCTATACTCTTTTGCATCACCGATCATTATTATACCATTGACATCATAAAGATATTAATACGTCTGTAAAGTACCATTTTATGAATTTCAATAGTTATGATACTCAGTATCTTCAACCAACCAATAGTGGTTCACTTTGGTAAGGGGGGGTGTTTTGGTCGCAAATCCTAATATGAGGGCTCAACTTAAAGAATCCAGTTTTTAAGTGGCGAAAATGAGTTTTTTCAAAACTTGGGAAGGGGAAAATAAAAGTCGCTAGAGGGAGGGCTTGAACCTCCGACCTTGTGGTTAACAGCCACACGCTCTAACCAACTGAGCTACTCCAGCGCTCACGATTGCATTAAATGTCTAGTTTTATTTTTTTAAACCTCATATGATAGTAATATTTTAGCCAAGTAACAACTTTTTAATTCGAAAAATAAAGAAAGAAAAACATAGACATTTTGGAAATTTAATATGAAAATTCCGAATTTTAATGAAACAAATTGTTACAATTAATTCTCCAAACGAACAATTTGTCGAGTATATGGTATATCAATAATTGTATTCATGTATATAAGATCAGATAAAACTAAATAAATATTCACAGAACAAAAAACCCAAATTTTGTACCTTTCCCTATTCTTCTCTTTCTTCTTTTGACCGTTTTTTTTTCACCTTGAGAAAACTAAAAGTCGCATCAGACAATCTTGTAACTCCGCTTCCTGCGGCAGTGATCCCATGCGGCGATCCTCATCTGAACCTTCTCAAAATCAGAGACCCGGCACGGGATCGTGATCCGACCCGGTTGATCGAACCCGTAAACCTGCTCCGCTTGCTCCAGCAATTCTCCGAACAATGGGTGGTTGAAGTGTATCACCGGCACCAAAACTCGGCGCGTGTCGCCTCCTGATTCGCCTATGTATACCGCCAAATGCCCCTTCGGAACTACCGCCGCCGAATTCGGATCCTTACCCAGTAGGATCTGACCCGCACCCGGAGCCGGAGCCGTGTTCTTGCCGCACAGTCTCTTGGCCCCACGACGGAGACACCGAGCTAAAGAACAGATTCTAGTGACCGGGTTGAGGACTCGGGTGGGGTAACGGTGTTTCCCAGGTTTGATTCTTCTGGGTCGGACTATCCATTTGAAGATCTTAACGAACCTTTGTCCGATCTTGAAACCTCTGTGCCTCTTCATGGTTTGATCGGATTCCGACAGAAAGTGGGAACAAGAAAGCGGAAACCTTTTTCGAAGAAAGGTTAAATGGGTTTGTTTAAAATTGAATTTTGAGAAATGGGTTTTATCTGGAGAAGAAATTAATTCTGAACAGACATTACAGACAGAGTTTTCATGAGAGTTGAGAGAAATGTTGCAGTTGGAGGAGATGAAGAAGAAGAAGACTGTCTTTCGGCTATGGGGGTTGGGGCAAAACTCTTTTATAGACTTCAGGGACGACCGTTGAATATCATAAATGTGTGTGTGCGCGTGTGTATTATTATTATTGCACGTTACCTGAAAATTGCATGTGCTCGTTGATGGATAGTTTTTCCAACTAAATTATGCCACCAGTATTTGTTTATTTTTTTAATAATTTGACCCACCATACAAATGTTATATATACATACATATGATATATGTTCATTTCTATATGTAGTACTATCTCCCCTCTTGTATACTCATTGATTTGTTGAAGATACTTTCCAAAACTAATCCCCATTTTTTAAACACGGATATACTAGTCTTCATTACTTTATAGTATTACTCTTACAAATATATATATATATATATATATATATATAGTGGTGGATCTAGAAAAATATATATAGCGGGGAGTATATTTAATTTTACTTTGGTATAGATTCAATTTTATTTTGAGGGTAAATAACAATTTAATTTAAAATTTTATAAATTTTATGAAGAAATTAAGAATTTTCAATTAAATAAATGGAGCGTGTGACTTTATTCACCTCTATATGGGATCCGCCATATATATATATATATAATTGACGACTTCGAGCTAAGGCAAGCCGTGAATATTGTTAATACAAATTTGCAGGCTAAAATTTATCGCTCGCAATATATTAATTAACACACATACACATATTATATATATACACACACATAAAAAAAGCTTCATGCATATTTTGTATTGTGATAAGATGAAAGTATTATGGAAATTAAAAAGAAGAACAAAGATGAGAACAAGAGACAAGGAGAGAAGATTTGGTCGGTAGTCGGCACGGCGTGTGAGATCTGTGTAACATGCTCAGATTCATGCATGCATATATATATATATATATAATGCACTATATATAATAGATGTTTGCTATCCTATTTTATTACAATCCAATATAAAAATTCCAATATTCTTTTCCTCTCATATATAAAATGTTTAGTTACATAATAACGTTCAGAACAAATAAATATTTCAGTAATAATGATTGACATCATTTTACAAGATAATAACTAAGATTTAAAGTGATAATGAATCAAATATCAACTTCCACATTAATTACTAATTTGATACCTTTTGCAATTAAAATATTTAATGGTTGTACGGTTTTATTTTAACACACACACACACACACACACACATATATATATATACACGAAAAAATTGTAATTGCAATAGAGCAATGGTAAAAGAGGGTGGACCGTCCGAATAATCACCATCGACCGGACACTCACATGTCTTCCATTATCAAATTTTCTCGAATATCTTCTCATTATTTTTTTAAAATTTCCGTTATTTTAAAAGCAATTTATAAGCTGGACATTCAAATCGGGGAAGTAAAAAAAAAAAAAGAAGAAGAAGAAGAAAGAAATTCCGACCCTTTATCAAAGGGAAGGATATAAGGTAACGATTTTATGTACTTTGGTGTACCTAATTTAGTATTCGGCACATAACATTTCCCATCCCACGTGGGGAAAATGCATATTCGACTTGCCAAACTTCAGTCGCTATTTAGCTGTTGACGTCTGCAATTGGAAACCTTTGACCATGCACATATCATTTTCCCAAATATTTGCAAATTAGCTATATTTCAATTTTGTGGGAAATTGTCCTTTTACTATAAGGTTTTGGTTTTATTTGTTAATGCAAACAGTTTTACCTTATATATTCGATACATCATAGAGATTTGAATATCTATCCAAGTGGTCAATGGTTTTGAACTCATCTTGTGTTCTTCCTTATTCTTGAACCCATTACTCTTTACCTTAATTAGTATATATATATATATATATATATATATATATATTTAAAAAAAAGATTGAACCACTCCAACCATATATATATATAGAGCCGTCCCGAACGATTTAGAGGTCTCATACAAAATATATTTTTATTTTTTTATTTTTATAAAATATTAAATAATTTTTTTCAGTTATATTAATTGATAAATTTAATATTAAAAAATCACAAACATAACTCAAAAATTATAAATATTAATGATGATAATACGAAACTTTATATCAAATATAATTTTAATTATTTATCAAATGTATATTAATAAATATAATTATAAATTATTAGTATTTAAAAATCATTTTTGTAAAATGTGGGGCCCATCAAATGTGGAGTCCGCTCCACTTGCCCGAAGTCCGAAGCCCGAAGCTCAGCCCGGTATAATCCGAAAAATAGCAGGTTTCGGGCCAAAGTTTCTTGGTTAGAAAAAAATCGGTTTTTCATACCGGATTTAAATTGGGCTTCGGACTCGAGTCAGGCCGACCCGAAAATTTAAAAAAGAAAAACGAAGAAAAGAAAAAAAAAATAACATTTTACAAAGGGAGGTCCGCGGGTCGGTCCAGCCCGACCCGACCCGAGTCCGGAATGCATAGGACCGGATTTTGGGCTTAATTATATAGACCCGAAAAAATCGGATCAGTCCGAGTCCAAACCCGAAACTTTCGGGGCGAGTACGGGCTCGGACCGAGTCGGACCGGGCCAACCCGATTGACACCCCTACTTTTTAGGGCCCTGTCTGTATATATATATACAGTAAACAAATGTGTGATGCATTATTAAACTTGAGTAGCATGAAAATATGCTTCAAGATCTTATGAATAAAAATATATACACATTCACATGTTGATGAGATCACTCACCAACAGGCGGAATATAGATATATATAGGATCTTCATCATAACTACTACATAATCCATGAGATGATGGCCCATGTCTATAACCAGTTTACAAAAATCTATACACATGACATGTTACATAATATATAATCTCATGTTCTTTTCATAATTGATGGACATGCACTTGTTGATAATTATAATAAGTTAATAATTAATGGTTAGTTCCTAATCACACAATTAGTTGTTTCAATCATGTAAGTCGTATTGACTAATTAGGTCGACGGGCCAAGTCAAGGAAGCTCAATCTAGTGTCTATATATATATAAACCAAATTTGGAATCATGTGCGTCTAGTGAATGCTCTTTATGTACAGTAAAAAAAAACTATAGAACGATATGAATGATACAATTTTATCATTAAGATACCAAAAAAAAAGGGAAAAAAAGTTTGATTACAGACTAACAAAAGTAATCATAATTTTTTTGTGCATTATAAATGTAATGTCTATTGGTTTTAGAAAACAAATTTGTAAATTACAGTGATTTTATAAAATAAAAAATCATTAATGATATTTAAATTGATTTTACTTGTGTGAAATAACTTTAAATTCTAATACCAAGTGAATATATTGTTAAAAAAAATCACGTATATAAAATTACATTAAAGTGTGGGAGAAACGAAATGCAACCGGCTCGAGCCGAGCATAGGAACGACACGTGGCGCAAAACGAACATTGGAACATTATAAGAAAAGGACAAAAATACGAACAGCTAAGGGAGATTTTGTTCGTGGACAACAACGACAACTATAAAAATTGGAAGTTTGCTATTTTGTTGTTAATCCACCGATCACGGAGCCCATGTTTTGCTGCTAACAATGGTTTTATTTTATAATTTTATTTAATAAAATATTAAATATAATATATATAATGACAAAACTAACAGATTTACTTGGTATAATATAATCCAAAATTTTATGAGATTGGTTACACCTAAAAAAATTGACAATTTATTCCGAATACAAAAGAACCGAAACCAATCAAACCAAACAATTGTATAATTGAGAGCTATTATTATAAACATATAAACTAATAGCAATAATAATACTAATTCGTCAATAAAAAATCAAAGTAATAATAATTCTTTAATAATACTCTCAAAAGTAACAATCAATTAAAAAAATGATATCTACCTTTTAGCCCCATGTACTCGGAAAGAATAATTGAATGTAAATTAAAATACAAATTTCGGCTGGAAAAATGAAAAAGTTACAAAGTAAACTATGATCATTAATTAATTGTGGGGCAAATTAGGAAAAACAAACAGAATTAAGGACGAGAAAATGAAGGAAACTCGGCCAACTCCATCAGCATGATAACATCATCATCATAACCATTAAAAACCTGTGGATTTTTCCACCTTGGCCCATTTCACCAATGTCTTTAGAAACTTCTTTACCTGCAACACCAGGAAGAAGAAGAATTACATACATACATACATACACGTACGTACGTACGTACATACATACATACACGCGTACACACACACACATACGTACATACACGCGTACATACATATGTAAAAACAGATTACTTAGTTTACCTCAGAAGTGTCTCTAAGAGAGTAGAGTGCATTGCTTTCTTTAGGTACGGCTGATACCAATATGCCAAATCCACGCTTTCCTTCTCGCAATACCTTTTACAAGGAGAAGTCGTAGAGATTATTCATATATCATCTTCTCTCTACACAACCCAAGAAAATAAACAACACCCCCAAACCCCAATAAAAACATGAATCCTATGATTCATCAAGAACGTTTCCCTGAAGAACTCTGTTATACTACTACGTTACCTTGAATGCATCTTCGTCGGTTTTGTCATCTCCGATGTAAATAGGGATCACATCGTCGTTGTTACTTAGCCCTGAAAAGGATTGGACAGTGAAGATTCATATCTTTGTTTCGAGATGTAATGTTGTATATGTATGTAACAGAGAGGACAGAGAACCAAACGAGATGCTTCTGTACCGAGAGACTCGAGCAGAAACTCGATTGCTCTTCCTTTGTTCCAGTCAATCACGGGACGAACCTCTAAAACCTGAAACCGAACCATATTTTTGTAGTTTAAGCATAAGATCCGATGAACATATCATGACAATGCATTTATAAGCAAAAGTTTCATCTTAGTCTCTTTGATTCATTTTAACTCGAATTCCATACACACATACCTTCCTCCCGTGAGTTAGACGCAAATTAGGATATCGTTTCAAGAGGTCATGAACGAGTTGAGCAACAGTAGGCCACTCCTGGTTTCAGGGAAAAGAACTTCATTAACTTGAAAACTTTCCGGGCCAATCAAAAACCCAGCAAAAAAAAATATTTATTTATTTACCTTCTCGTTGACATTACGGTAATGCACAGACACACAAAACTTGTGGTTCTCGACTTTTGCCCCTTTAACACTTTTTGTTTTCTCGACGAGGGCTAGAAAAATCTCGTCGATCACTTGTATAAACTCTCTAGCAGGCTGAAATAGGTTCTCTTCTTTAACCTATAACAAACAGAGGAAAAGGGCTGAAATATTTGATCAAGAAGCGAAAAAATATAAGAGCAGATCAATGGATTTGGAGTCACAATTCACCTTTTCGTTAGTAGATTCAATACAATTACCATTTACAGGGGTCAAGATGTCCATTCCATGACTACCCGCGTAATAGAGTTCGGTTAGTCCTACTAATTTGTAGACCTGTTTTAGCAAAACTGTATCAGTTAAAAAACTCTGCCTTAGCCTAAAATGCATTTAGTTCCACGCATGCGAGAAGATAAATTTTGTTCGAGTTTTACCTTGTCACGGCTTCTACCGCTGATTATTGCTGTAGGAAAGTACTTTGCTACATCCTTAACTGCTGCACGCATCTGAAAGAAACGAATAATCTGAAAGTTCAGACCAGACACCACAAGATTGGAAATTTTAGCAAAAACATATGACAGGGAAGAAGGGTTTAGTTCTATTACAGAATCAGACATAATGGCACGATCAGGGTCATCTACTATGGGAGAAAGTGTTCCATCATAGTCTAGAAACACAGCTATTTTCTTGTTCTTTGCTTGGGCTGCAATGTGCCCGAACGAGTTAATCGCGGAAGGGTACTTGAGCTGTCAACATGGAGCAGGAAAGCTTGGGTTAGAATTAGGAAACATCAAGGCAGGAACTGTCAAGAACATGAAGAGTAAGAGGATGAGATATACTACCAGCCAGGTTCGGTGAACGAAATCATCTTCTGTGGTAACTTCCTCCACATTGAAATCCTTTATGAGCTTCTTTCGTGGCGGCGATGAAGATTTCATGGCGTCCAACCAACCGTTGGACCTAACATCATCGAGATTAGAAGGCTTTCTCAGTGGAGACATTATGAATTTTCTGAAAGAGAAAGCAGAAGGTACACCAAGCCTTGGTTTGTCGACTGGTGAAGGGTCAGCGAGAACAGGAGACGTCTGATTTGAATCCAACTCCATTACAAGAGACAAAGTTCTTCGAAACGATTCTTTATCCAACTCTTTTGTCAATGAAAAACCACCTCTTGAGCGTTTTCTTGTCGCTACTGGTTGGTGAACAGTCCATCAATCAAGAACAGGTATCTTGGAAACTGATTATGGAAAAGCAAACCACGACTCAGAGATTGAAGATACTGTTCTGAAACAATAAGGAAAAAAAAGAACGGCTTTGCTCCTTACCTTATCATCTCAAGATTCTAATGACCGCATTGACAGTAAAAAAAGCCCAAATGGATATTTCTTAACCAAGAACCTGTGTGAACAATTGTTAAAAAAAAAACCAAGTCACTGATGATGAAAAATTCTACGTTTGAAACCGTAAACCGACGTATTGGTGAACAATAGGGCAAAAATGATTCAACTTTGACAAAAGAATTAGTCGCGTAAACTTCATGTTGTTTTCCCCCAATCCTTTTCAATTTCTGTATGCTACAAAGAATGTGACAGGTACCTAAAATTTCAACATCGTTTTTACCCGCTTGGTCCGACAGTTTCTATAATAAAATATTAGCACATATTAAACTTATCAAACCAAATTGATGCTACATAAAATTGTTAAAATTCTGTCTTTAATCACACATATTAAACTTTATCATCCGCAAATTTGGATTTTTAATTTTTATTTTAACACAAATCTTCTTTACAGTTTAAATTTATGTAAGAACATTTTTCTTTTGCGAAAACAGAGTAGAGATTCTTCGAGAGTTCCTTTGGATTCGCAAAAAAAACAAACAAACAAACGCAGGTGTCTTTTTTCCGATGAGACGAGGAAACAGACTGTGACAAAATTTCAGAAGAAAAAAAGATCGAAAGGAGAATACACAAAATTCTCACGTGAACGGAAAAAAATGACTCGAATCCAAACAGAGAGAGCGAGAAATATACGAAGATTGCGTTAATAAGGGGGAAAATTTTCTTGCACCGAGGTGAATCAAACGCGCGAAATGGGAAAATTTTGAAATTTGAAAGAGTAAACCTAAATGTAAAAACAGAACGCCAAGGATCGATTCAGGTAAGAGTCGAGCGAAGGAAACCACCGAATTTTCGATAGAGATAAAGAAAGAAACGGAGTAATGTAGAAATTCGAACCTGATTCAAACGAGCTGCAATCTCAATCGATAAAGATGACGACAATCGTTTGTTTTCCTGTTCGCAGAAATCAATAAAACAGGAAGAGGAAAATGTTAGGGAAATGCAGAATTTGCTACGTAGGAAACGGAATCTGAGAGATCGAAGAGGAAAATAATTACCGGGGAGATGAGATTCTGAGGGATTTTTCGAAAACCCTAAGAATCGAGATGGCGATTGGGGGAAGATACAGAGAATCGGGAACGTAGGAGAAGAGGGGAGGAAGAAGGAAAATACAGGGTGAAGGGTTTAGGCATTTATAGAGTGCGTTTTTTGTCGACGTGGCTTACAATTACAAAGCATCTTACGCGGTTTTTGACTTTTGGAAGCACCTTCCATGTTTGACTTATTTACCAAATGTACCATTAGTCCTTTGTTTTTTTATTATACATATATATATATATATATTCATATATTGTAGCCATGCATTACACAATCGCTTTGCTGTTTTGTACAATTGTAACGATATTTAATATAGATAATGGTAAATTTGACATCGTTGTAATAATTTTATGAATATATATATATATACACACATTACAGCTGATGTAAATTTAATTAACCTGAATATTAAGATATTGTTATCTATAATTTATTAGTAATTAATTAGACCATTATATCGAAGCCTACATAATACCATTTCCAATTTGTGAAAATTACACACACATATATATACATCGAATAAAACTAGATTAAAAAAACTAAAGGACGTTGATTGGTTGTTCCTATGAACTAGCTGGGGTGGTCAAAAAACACGTGGCAGTGAGTCAGGGAAGATCAAGAGGCGCGTAGACGCCACGTGTAAAATCATACTTGTTACGTTACCACGTATTAGTTGGGCCGTACGTGGGCCCACGACTCGCTTTTTACGGTCATTCTCCAGTTCAACCTACCTTGAATTACGTGAGCTGTAATTAAATTATTAATATTCCACACTATATCCTATAAAGAAAAAACAATTCATTTAAGGATTTGTGTCGTGGGCTGGGAAATTGGAAAGGGCCGCGTAGATTTCTTGAAAGTCACGTCATATTAGGGGCTGAAAGGTAATTTCTGTTAATCGGGTTTAATTAGGATTTAAATGTAACGGTGAGCTGTAACTACCGGTGGTCGTTGAGAGATAGAATCAGTAATCACGTGCTAATTTAATTATAATAACCATCAGAAAAGCAAATGGCTGGATTCCGGTGGCCCCCACTAATACGCTTCATGGCAGCCCACAGGCCCGCATACACCATAGAGACCCATCGGTTTCATAGAAGCTTCGCCACGTGTATCCAACGCTACATCTATGACGAGTTTCAACCGTCCAATGACTCGATGATGACGTCACAGGAATCGGATCCGACGACCAGCTCATTAGAAGTTACGCATGATGACGTCACAATCATTATTGTCCGTTTCTCGTTGGATTTGATTGCTTTTTGGAAAAAAAGAATCGGGGTTAAATGTAATTTAAATGAATTTTGAATGGCGATCTTGATATTCAAAGGCTTATAATATAATAATATAAATAATTGGACCAGCATATGGATTCGAGGTCAAAAATTGACATTTTCATTGCATGTGCACCTTCGGTTTATGTGAATGGAATAATCCAATTTGGCTGTTTTAAAAAAAAACACGCCAGAGAATCAATGTCTCTCCATTGCTTCAATAACCATTTCTTGCGCTCCAAGTAGTTTATACTCTTTCTCCGTATTAGAAAAAAACACATATTTATAATCTTTTATAGTTGTATATATCGAATTATTAAATCATTATTAACACCGGCTGCTTGACTGTATAATTTTCATATTACAAAATATCGTACGGACATTTTTTTAAAAAAATAATACATTGGTAAACCGTAAACGGCCGGTGCATACCTAACCAATTATATAGTTTTACGTCATTAACAATACCATGTGTGATGTAGGACTGCATTTTTTTTTTTGTTTTGTTTAAATATGTCTAAAATGTGCTGTGTTTTTCTAAACTTATTTTCTTTATTGCATACTCTAATTTTCGGGTATATTTACATTATATATTTTTTTATGGTCAAACTCAAATTCTTTATTTTTCGGATGGTTAAAATTTCTTCCCAACCTAAATCCGAATATTTATTTGGAGAGAAACATTTATATAAGTTTTTTTTTATTTTTATAAAAAAAATATAGTTAGACCGAAAAAACAATAAACTTCTAAATTATAAAAAAATAAAAAAAATTGTTGTATCGACCGTTTCAACTTTCAACCCATGTATCAGACCCAAACTTGCGAGAATTTTAAGGGCCACATTTGTTTCCATTATACAAACCCACCAAATGGATTTTGTGATCAATATAATATAAAAACGAATATGATTCCTATAAAATCTAAATAGAACCAGAACTGGATTACAAATAATGAAAGAAGAAAAATTCTTTTAAAACATAAACATTTTTATCAATAAAAAAAGTCGAATATAATTCCATTTGTGTTTCCCATCATATTCTTCTTTATATATATATATGAAAACAGAAAACATGTATTATTACCAAAAGAACGAAGTCCTCACATCAAATTCACTATCAGAATCGATGAGCATACATTTTGTTTTCTCTTTCTGATTCAATTATCAACAAAGAAATTTCCTAAATCTGAAGATTTTTTTTTTTGTTTCATTTCAACCCATCGCCACTCACTAAAGCTCCCACCTTGTTGCTGATCAGTAGTGGGCAGAGCTCGAATTCATGGAGCAGAGACTGATCCTTAAACCCAACGAGAAACTGGGACAAACCCTCGAGATAGAGAGCAGCTTGATGATCGCTCGAAGCTCCAACAATGTCCATAATTATACTCTTTCTCAGCCGGTTCGCGTCCACGAAGATGCTCGCCATCTCCTCCATCTCCTCCTTCGCTGCTTCCTCCACCACCGCCACTCCCGTCTTCTTCTTCTTGCCCGCTTCCTGCGATGATGACGACGACATTGATGACGACACCCAGTTCTCTGCAACTCTCCCCATGAATCTCCCCTGCGCCTTTCTCATCCGATCCACAAGAACAGGTACCATCAGCCTCATCGCGCACTCGATCTGATCGATTCTCGTCACCAGCTCATCCGACGGATCTTTCCACGCCATCTCGATTTTCCACGGCTTCTCCTCGATTCGATCCAGACCCAGATGGAAATCAGGCTCGATTTCTTCGCCCGAGTCGTTGTTCTCCCGATCGATGAAGGATCGGAGGAGATTGGTGAAGAGGTAAGGGTGAAGATCGCCGAGGAAGAGGAATGGCGTCTCGAGAGAGTTCCTCCATGATGGGAACAGGAGGTAAGGGATAGTGTCGGAATCGGCGGCGAGATCTAGGGTTTCGTAGTAGGAGACGAGGTGACGGAGGACGCGATCGACGTTGGAGGAGAGCACGGCGGCGGAGGAGGCGGAGGAGAGAGATTGGCGGAGCAGAGGAAGGAGGTGATCTGTTAGGGTTTTGGTCCAATCGGTGTAGTAATCATTGAATCGGCGAGTGGGTTTCTTGCGTGAGAAGATGTTGAATGGTTTAGGCATCTTCTTGAGGAAGAAGACGACAATGGCGGATCAGAATCTTGATCAGAGGGTTGTTGTGGCCGATGAGCTTTTTCAAGAATCCAAAAGCTTGAAACTTTATCAGATGAACAAAAACGGCATATATACGAGGAGTGCTATAACATTAAATTAGAAAATATATTATAATTAGATATATATACAATGAAGTGGGTCATGCCGCTACAGGATCGAATGTTATACCATATTCAAGAGCGAGTGTTATATTCAAAAAAATTTTTAAATGTAGATCGACATATGTATATGTAGTTGAATCACAACATAATTCACATATTTATTTCACATACATATATCCACAATTTCATTCAAGTATATGATCACATATATACTCCGTATATGTTGCTCTTTTATAAGCAAGTGTACAAATACTGTATATAAATACTTCATATTTATTATATAAATACACACTTAGTTGAATCACACCACAAAATCCACATCTTTATTTCCCGTACGGTGCAACGACCCACCAAAGTGTTTACAAGTACGCAACCGAAACACAAACAGCAAAAAAGAAAAACACAGCATATATCCACGGATTCATTGAAGTATGCTTTAATGCTTATATATATATATATATATATATGTTGAGTTCAGGGTTTTATTACAAGCAAGTGTAGAAATAAGGAGACTTGTCACACGAGAGAAGGATCTGGTCGTAGGAAAAGGAGATGTCTTTGAGTTGGAAGGCCCTAAGGGTATCACAAACGCATGGTGCGACCTTGTCTTCGCTCACTCCTCGGAGGAGATGGCAGCATAGCTTCTTCAACCGATCCCGAGATGGGTTATCCGAATTGGCTTCCTCGACGCATTCCCTGACTTGGTGACCTTTCCCGAGGCACGTCGACGTGGCCGAGGTCATGTCCATGAAACCAAGGCCAAAGCCGAGGATGAGGATGAGGACGAGGAAAGTTAAGGTCTTTGAGGCCATTTTATTTGAATATATATGTATGTTTTTGAGATGGGACCGGTTGTTCTATTTATAGGGCTGAAATTTCATTGGTCTTGAGTTGAATTGAATCCACCAAGGATACAGCTATCAATGCTTATTATATACAATTTAAAATAACATTTTGTATATGATTTTAAGAATTTTTAAGAAACGGAAATGGACCGGAGAAATATGAACTATTTTAAATTATATTTGGTTTTCCTTCCATAATAATAATAATAAAATATAAAAAAATGATGGTTTGTCAAATTAATGACCGTACGTAGACGTGGACATTAAGTTGAAATATATATATATGAGAAGCTAAATATTTTAATTAATAATTAACTAATGAATTGTTTTATCTTCAATAGACATATATATATATTTTCATATTTTTAAATTGTCTATAATGTATATTAGAGTCACGAAAAAAAATTGAAAATGGGTAGATTTTACCTCCAGCGATTTGAATGTTCTTATGGTTTTTTTTTTTGTAAAAATTATTCACTAGGATTTTATTTTATTTTATTCTAAACAAATTTGTATGTGACAATTATCGATAAATAAACCGAAATTATTGAGATCAGTTTTGTTTCAAATGTGTATAAATGTAATCTTGTTTGCCGGATAGAATAAATAACACGTTTGGAAATCATATTAGGATACTATGATTTCTCGCACATATATTTTTTATTTTATTTTTTCTGACACTTATATTATACAAAACCTCGATGATGAATCGTAACCACTTGAAGATTTCTTACTCTCCTCGAAGTAAGGGTTTCATGTCCCCCGTGGCATGGGAGGTCCATCATGGATCTTATCCAACAATAGCAATTTATCTAATTCCCCTGCAAATTAATATAAATATCTTGCGAATTCGTATACGATCATAAGTTATAAATTTCATCGCATATATTGCCTACGGAATTTAGGGATGGGGGAATCAAACCTACAATTAATACATAAACCAGAAAAATAGATTAATAAACAAAATAAAAACGATCCTAAAACATAGATATAGTGTAAGTTCGGCAAAAGGAAGGTATGAAACTTCCCTAATTTTGGCAATGGAATTAAATTAAAATGACAAAAGAGGTGGACAAAAAATATAGGGTTGACTATTTCGGGTTTTGGTTCGAGTTCGATTTGATTATATATTGGATTATTTCGATTTTATAAAAACTCTAACCGTTTGGTTTTTATATAGAATTCGGTTTGATTTTGATTCAATTTGGTTCACATTCTATTTTTATCGGCAAAAATACTCATTTAAAAAATCGAGTTATTTATTTATTTTTTATTTGTTTCGGACTTATTTTCAGTTTTAGATAAATAATAACTGTTCGATTTTTTATATCATATATTCGGTTCGGTTACAATTATACATTATTTCTTGTTTGACTTTGATTATTAACCAATTTGGCAATCCCTACCAAAAACCCTATAAATACGCCAAAACCTCACACCCCATTTCTCATCACCGTTTCTTCTCAAACTACAACGCATTATCCCACAGCTCAAATTTGCAAGAAATGGCCCCAAAGAACTCAACCATACTATCTCTTTTCCTCGCATTCAACCTTCTTCTCCCCCTCACGGCTCGTGCCCAACTCCTTCCACAGCCTCCTTCCCAGGCCCCGAGCCCGACCTCGCCCGGAGGCACGTGCCCTGACGGATTTCCCCTAAGGCTAGGAGCCTGCGTCAGCGTCCTTTCCCTCGGGAACATCGTGGTGGGCGACCCGCGGAACCGGCCCTGCTGCAGCCCAATGGTCGGTCTGGTCAACGTCCAAGTAGCCGATTGCCTTTGCTTTCTGTTTGGGAGGATTCCTCTTCTTGGTGCGGTCGACGAGGCCATTAGGACTATCTTTTCTGCTTGTAACATGGCGTTCCCCATCGGGTTCCGATGCCCATGAGAGCGGTGTTCTCTCTCTTAATTAGCTAAACCCTAATTAAACAAAAAGTATACTTTATGAATAAAACATATGCTTATGCTTGCTTGTGTCGCAAGTATGCTTTTTCCTAGTTTATATATATATATATATATATATATATATAGCCCTACGTATAATGTGTGTAACGTTTGGTGTTGTTATGGAAAATCGTATAATGAATTTAAAGTTATTATAAGTTTTCACGTCATTTCCATGGAGAAAGATGCAATATATATTGTGGTCTATAACTATAAGATAAGAACATTGGGTTTCTTCAAACCCAAGGAACTGGTTCTTGTTTCCTCTGCACATTTCAATTAGTCGGATATTGATCTGGCGATGAATTATAATATATTAATCATGCATTAAATCAAACGCAATTAAATTCAACATCATTAGCAGCCCCAATTAATATAGAACGATGATCAAGAACATTCGATCTCCGACCTCTCAAAACCTTAAAATGGCACAGCATTTTGTATACAAGGAAACTGTTTCAAAAGTTATAGTTTATGTATAAACTGTATTTAAACATTTTTTTTATATATCTTATTTTTCCTTTTGTATTTCGGATGAAGAAGAAGAAAAAAAGATGATGATAAAGAAAAATGTGTTTTTGATATAAAATATCAGTAAGTGAATTTTTATTAACAGTTTTTATGATGTATGACTCTCTATATGTTTAGCTAACGACAAGATAAATTTAAAATTTGTGATCCATGGTTGGCTCAACGGGTAAGAGATGAAGTAATTTCCTTTTCAATCCAGATTTGAATTTTCATTTAGATTCACATGGATTTTTCCAATTTTTTGTATGATATAGTTAAGTCAATTATGTGCGGTGAATTTTCAAATTATAGAAAAAATTTAAAGATTTGTGAAAAATCGAAATCTCACCGGCCGTAACAAGAGTGATGATCTTA
This sequence comes from Tarenaya hassleriana, assembly GCF_000463585.1. Taxonomy (NCBI): domain Eukaryota; kingdom Viridiplantae; phylum Streptophyta; class Magnoliopsida; order Brassicales; family Cleomaceae; genus Tarenaya; species Tarenaya hassleriana. Next base: position 8,100,308 of record NW_010965372.1, on the reverse strand, counting down.
TATAAGTACTCGATTACTTTTTTGTATTTGTAATGTAAAGCATATGTGGAGCTCTGGAAAATATTTTCAAACGCATTAGATGTGCCATTAAGTTTATTCCTAATTTATAATATATGAAACAAAAACCCAAACCAATGCGACACAACAAAACACCAAACTGGTGTCTTGTTACCCAAGAAACAACATCCTCTGTCGGTTTCCCTGCAACCTTTTCACTTTCACATGGATCTCTTTTATTGTTTCAACATGAAACGGATTTTTAACGTTTAAATAATAATAATAATAATGTTAGGTCGTAATATTAATTTCCTTTTGTTGCAGTTTATAAGTGGGGAAATAGGATCATAATTAAGAATGCTAATGTCTATGGAAACCAAACTCCACAACTTCAAATAAAGAGGAGGTTTGGCGATGCAATTTAATTAAACACGTCACTTAGTCAAATGGACTCACCCTATAAATACACACGTAAGGTCACCCCACTTCTTCGAAACAAAATGGCATTTTCGATCTCAGCCAGTTCGGCTCTTTTCCTTGTGGTCAATGTCCTTGTCCTAAGCCTCGGCCAAGCTGGCCCCATCCGCACCATGCCCATCCGGAACTCGATACCTGCTCCACCTGTCCAAAAGCCTCCTCCTCCTCCACCTGTCCCTACCCTCGCACCGAGCCAAAACCCAACTCTAACACCCACACCGAGTCACTCAGTCTCTTCCCCTACGCCGAGCCAAAACCCTAGCCCTAACCCGACCCCAACACCCACACCGAATGACTCAATCCCTATCCCCACTCCGAGCCAAAACCCTAGCCCTAACCCGTCCCCAACACCAACACTAAACTCGAGAGAGAATCAAGACGGAGTTTCCCGGGAGCAGAGATTGAAGAATCGTCGTCGAGAGATCGCTGCGACTCTTCTTTATCTGTTTCTATGTTTCTCTTTATTGATTTGAACTCGTTCGTTGTTATGGGTAGTGAGTA
>NW_010965372.1:8077776-8098795 GCF_000463585.1 Tarenaya hassleriana | reverse complement strand
ACGGCGCCAAAAACTTGATAACGCAAATCTAGGTGTGTAAATAAGCTCAAGTAATAAAAAACCTAGATACAGCGAATACCGCAAGGATACGGATCAACTGTAGTACCAGGGTCGAACACAGGGAATAGAGAAAGGCCAAATTATTTTATAATTCGAAAGTTTATCAAATCTTCGATCTAATTACATCTTCCAAAAGATCGAAAAAAATTATGTCAATGTCTTTTCCCAAATAGAAATCCATATGAATAGTCTTGTCAATTGAACTGCCTAACTTGGATAGAAAGGCTGCACGATCTTAAATAAGCCACCATATATAATGCATATGTACTGGGATTTAATAAAATTTGTTATCTATCCATCCTCGAAATAAACATCTTATAATTTTTATTTTATTTATACGGGTTCGAGTTATAATTTATAATTTCAGGGAGAATCTCATAAAGCGAAATTATTCTAATAAATTCGAACGCAAACATCTACTCGCATATATGTATAAATAAAAAGGAGGTTAAAAAACATACATGATCTGTACATAAAAGGAATCGCGAATATAACGGTCCTCTATTAATAAAACGACTTATAGGGGTGTCAATCGGGCCGGCCCGGCCTGAGTCCGCACTCGGCCCGAAAGTTTCGGACTCGGGCCGCCCCTATTTTTTTCGGGCCTAAGTAGTTAAGCCCGAAGTCCGGTCCTATATATATATACCGGGCTCGGGTCGGGCCATCCCGATTTTTTTCGGGCCTAAGTAGTTAAGTCCGAAGCCCGGTCCTGTATATACTGGGCTCGGGTCGGCCCGGACCGGACCGATCCGCATAAATCCTTTGTAAAATTTATTTTTTTTATTTTTTTTAAATATCGGGCTTTCAGGCCGACCCGACTCGAACTCGAAGCCCGATTCGAGCCCGGTCCAAAAAGCCCGATTTTTTTCGGGCCGAGAAATTTAGACCCGAAACCCACGAATTTCTGGACTAGGCCGGGCCGAGCTTTGGGCATCGGGCCCAAATTGACACCCCTAACGACTTGTTCAATTGCAGGCGAATTGGCTCAGGTTGGAATGTCGTCGTTTCATTCCATTAATATATAGTGTGTATATATATATATTCCAAGGTGTAAATCTTGTACAGATAGATAATCTAGCGTGCACTCACCTTTAAAATGGACCAACATAATTTTTATTGAATTTGAAAATCTCTAGCGTCTTTGTACACTCGCTTATGAATTTGGATGCATATAAAATTTGTTATTTTTTTCGTAAAAGAAAATGAAGGAGAGAGAGAAAATCAGTGGGGGTTTAGAGAAAATTATGAAAGGACAATAATCTTATACATATAATTTTACAAAGACTTTTATTTTTATGGGAGTATTTAATATTTTTTTCATAATTTTACAAAATTTATAAAAAATTAACATTTTTATACATACATACATACATGTTACATATCCATTCTACCATTTCTCTTCCTAACTCTAGCCCTAACCCAACTCCAACACTTACACCGAGTGAGTCAGTCCCTTCTCTCTCACCGAGCCAAAACTCTAGCCCAACCCCAACACCTACACCGACGAGGCCAAACCCTAGCCCTAACCCGAACCCAACACCAACACCAACACCAACACCAACACCAACTCAATCCCTACCCTCACACCGAGTCAAAACTCTAGCCCTAACCCAACTCCAACACTTACACCGAGTGAGTCAGTCCCTTCTCTCTCACCGAGCCAAAACTCTAGCTCAACCCCAAGACCTACACCGACGAGGCCAAACCCTAGCCCTAACCTAACCCCAACACCAACACCAACACCGAATGACTCAATCCCTACCCTCACACCGAGTCAAAACTCTAGCCCTAACCCAACTCCAACACTTACACCGATGAAGTCAGTCCCTGCTCTCTCACCGAGCCAAAACTCTAGCCCAACCCCAACACCTACACCGACGAGCCAAAACCCTAGCCCTAACCCGACCCCAACACCAACACCAACACCGAGTGACTCAATCCCTACCCTCACACCGAGTCAAAACTCTAGCCCTAACCCAACTTCAACACTTACACCGAGTGAGTCAGTCCCTGCTCTCTCACCGAGCCAAAACTCTAGCCCAATCCCAACACCTACACCGACGAGCCAAAACCCTAGCCCTAACCTAACCCCAACACCCACACCGAGTAACTCAATCCCTACTCCCTCACCGAACCAAAACCCTAATCTAATCCCAACCTCGAGTCCTACACCTAGCCAGGATCATGCTATGACTCCTACCCAAACTCCCAATTCTGTTCCGTCGCAAAGCCCTATATCGCATCAAAACCCTACCCCAGCTCCAAACTCTGAACCTAGCAAAAATGTTACTCAAGTCCCCACTCCTAACCCCAAAATTCCAACTCCGACACCGACACCGAATCAAAGCTCTAACCCAAACACTAACCATACACCAAACCCTAGCCCTAGCCAAAACCATTCACCTACCCCAACTCCCACCCTTAGACCAAGCCCGAACCCTGTAACTCCAACCCTAAACCCCCCTCCGAACCAAAACCTTAACCCACCCCCTAACCTTCAGCCCCCTCCAAACCCTCCTCCTCCAACTTCTACCACATGTCCTAGAAATTTCTTTCAAATATTGGCATGCGGCAATATTATCAACTCCATATCCATTTTCTTCGGAATTAGCCCATCTTTGATGCAACCATGTTGCACTCTCATTAATGGTTTATCAGATCGTGATGCAGGCATTTGTCTCTGTTCCGCACTTAGGTTGCAGAGTTTTAGTTTTCTCTTCCCCCTCAATCTTAATACCATCCTCAATATTTGTAAAAGAAGAGTTCCAACCGGTTTTCAGTGTCCATAAACAATAATCCTTCTACGCTAATATACGTAATAATGGATACACTAAAAATATGTATAGCATATATATATATATATATGTTTGATAATAAATTATGAGCTTTAATATTATCGTAACCGTGTTTCTATGCTTTTTCTATCTTATGTATTCCGCTAATAAAATAAATTGATTTATGTTGTCGGAAGATGTTGTCTTTTTTTTCCGAGCTCACATCATGTGGTTTACGATAAATATTTTATACTGCCATCTATAAAATATTTAATGAGGATATATTATGTGCTAAAACACCATTTTTCTTTCATGCATACGAACAAATTAATGTATCGATGTTTAGTAAGGTGTCTGAACCAATGAAAAAAAATTAATTGTACTGATGAAGTGAAATATATAAAACTGATTCGAGAAAGGCCAAATTATTTTATAATTCGAAAGTTTATCAAATCTTCGATCTAATTACATCTTCCAAAAGATCGAAAAAAATTATGTCAATGTCTTTTCCCAAATAGAAATCCATATGAATAGTCTTGTCAATTGAACTGCCTAACTTGGATAGAAAGGCTGCACGATCTTAAATAAGCCACCATATATAATGCATATGTACTGGGATTTAATAAAATTTGTTATCTATCCATCCTCGAAATAAACATCTTATAATTTTTATTTTATTTATACGGGTTCGAGTTATAATTTATAATTTCAGGGAGAATCTCATAAAGCGAAATTATTCTAATAAATTCGAACGCAAACATCTACTCGCATATATGTATAAATAAAAAGGAGGTTAAAAAACATACATGATCTGTACATAAAAGGAATCGCGAATATAACGGTCCTCTATTAATAAAACGACTTATAGGGGTGTCAATCGGGCCGGCCCGGCCTGAGTCCGCACTCGGCCCGAAAGTTTCGGACTCGGGCCGCCCCTATTTTTTTCGGGCCTAAGTAGTTAAGCCCGAAGTCCGGTCCTATATATATATACCGGGCTCGGGTCGGGCCATCCCGATTTTTTTCGGGCCTAAGTAGTTAAGTCCGAAGCCCGGTCCTGTATATACTGGGCTCGGGTCGGCCCGGACCGGACCGATCCGCATAAATCCTTTGTAAAATTTATTTTTTTTATTTTTTTTAAATATCGGGCTTTCAGGCCGACCCGACTCGAACTCGAAGCCCGATTCGAGCCCGGTCCAAAAAGCCCGATTTTTTTCGGGCCGAGAAATTTAGACCCGAAACCCACGAATTTCTGGACTAGGCCGGGCCGAGCTTTGGGCATCGGGCCCAAATTGACACCCCTAACGACTTGTTCAATTGCAGGCGAATTGGCTCAGGTTGGAATGTCGTCGTTTCATTCCATTAATATATAGTGTGTATATATATATATTCCAAGGTGTAAATCTTGTACAGATAGATAATCTAGCGTGCACTCACCTTTAAAATGGACCAACATAATTTTTATTGAATTTGAAAATCTCTAGCGTCTTTGTACACTCGCTTATGAATTTGGATGCATATAAAATTTGTTATTTTTTTCGTAAAAGAAAATGAAGGAGAGAGAGAAAATCAGTGGGGGTTTAGAGAAAATTATGAAAGGACAATAATCTTATACATATAATTTTACAAAGACTTTTATTTTTATGGGAGTATTTAATATTTTTTTCATAATTTTACAAAATTTATAAAAAATTAACATTTTTATACATACATACATACATGTTACATATCCATTCTACCATTTCTCTTCCTAACGATAAATTGTTATAAATATTCTGAGATATAAAATGAACAAGAAAAGTAAATCGGGAACCGGATAACTCTTCAAGGCGTGATACACTTTCCTAAAAATATTATTTCGTCCTATACGAGCAAAGGACTTTCCGAAATACGTTTTTGAGATATAATGAAGAGAAAAGTGATCTTAGTTTGCTCTCCTAAGATTACAAACACAAGAAACCGCAAGAAGAAGATGAACAAAAAGTTTTTGTGAATGTTTTGCAAGAACAATCATAAAAATGCTCTCAAATCTCTCAAAAAACGACTTAGATCTGTTATATGTCGTGTTAGGATGTCTAGTGGTGTTTATAAACACTCTAAATGTCGAAAGGTGTGAAGAAATCAGAAGTTTTTTCCGAACGGTCGCGATTTTTCGTTATTTCCGAACTGCTCAGAAAAAACGGGCTGTCCTCCCGTTTTTTTCGAGCTACCGCTTATTTATTTCTGGGTTTTATTCTTCAGAAAAAATAGGCCGTCCTCCCATGTTTTCGAGCTGCCCTCCCATTTTTTCTGAGATCATTCTTCACGTTCAAAACCGAACGTAAATTTTTCCGACAAATCCTTAACAACTTAGCCAATTCATGACACGTCTTTTACAAGCATTTAACTACTTCACCATATTTGTAATACACGTGAAACATGACTCCTTTTGAGAGGTTCTAAATTCTCATTCATTTACTCTAAAAATCTCAACATAAATGAGAATTTTTACAGGCGACTTTGTATAAGTTGAAACCGATCCAAATCGAGCGGAACAAAATCCCGACCAAGCCAAACCGAACTCGGTCTATGTTTTTGTGTTCAACAACATATTCTTGAAATTGAACTTGAACATACAAATCGGAAACATAAAAATAAACTCCCTTATCCAAAAGAGTAAAAAATTGAAACCCGAATCAAAGTAAACCGAATACCCTATATAGGATACATTCCGGTTAGTCAACCTTGAACCAAAACCGATCCGAAATTGAAATGTCCACCCTCCCTCTAGTGTAGAACTCAGACCAATGCCGTAGAGAATCAGGAAAAGATTAAGGAAATAAGGAGCCCCTAATCTCCAACCTTCATCTAAAGATAATAGGTTTGGCGCTTGGAATTAATTAACCACGGCATTTTTTCCAAGTCAAATATTCAAAAAATTCTATAAATACCCTAAACCCCCTCCCATCATTTCCATCAAACAAACACAAAAAGAAAAAAAAGAAACATCGTTTCGGTTTACAAAAACATGGATTCGACCACAAGGGTTCTTGTTCTTGCATTCGGCATTCTCCTCCTCTTCTCCTCCCCCCACCTGACCAAAACAGCCAACGGCCAAATCACCGGGGCCGTTTGCCCGAGCAATCTGATCTCACAGATCAGGAGCTGTGCCCGGGAAATCCTAACGAGTTCCGTCAATGTCGGTATCAATGGAGGAAGTGTGGGGACAAGCGTGCAAATAGGGTCACCCTCTGCACAGTCGGTGTGTTGCTCCTTCATCATGGGTCTCACCAATACTCAGGCTAGCAATTGCATCAGAATCTCCCTCTCCGGGAATATTCTCGGTATTCCCATCCCTCTTATTGACCCGAGTGCTCTCATCCAATTCCTCTGTACTCGCCAGATCGGCGTCACCAACTGATGAAAAACCTGCCCTTATATGCAAAAGCCCTATAGCCCTATACATACATATCACCGATAAATAAAACTGAATGTACACGCATGCATGCGAGTATATTGAGTGACGTATCTTTTTAACGTAAAGTGTGCTACTTTTTATTGCAGTGTATGTTTATTTAGGCATATCTTGTGATGAAAGTGGTTATGAATAAAAATAGTACGTGTTTCCCACTTTTTACATGATCTCCTTTCGTTGCATGCATGAATGACGAGCGCTGCATGGCGTTTCTTTCCACGTAAAAATTGATGCTATAGAAGGAGAAACAAAGCGGATGAACAAAAATATGTTGTAAGACTAAGTACGATAATCACAACCTAACTCCCGAGAGATATATTGGACTGAATAAATTGATCATTGAAGCTGTGTAGTGAACATTTCCATATGATGTTGAACTTAATCAAGTATACGTCCTCATTTTGTTAAGGATTCAAATATAAGGAAATTTTCATTTTAATTTAGTTAAATAGATCAAGCCCACACCTCAAGAAAAGGGATAGAGAATGAAATAGAGATGTCAAAATGGGCAACCCATTTTGATCTTATTCATTTGGTTAGACAAATTAATGAGTTAAGTTATTTCAAACTAAATAAAAAACTATATGAGTTGATTTGGATCGATTATGCTTGATTTTTAGATAGAAATGATTTTATTAATCCAATTAAAATGGTTATTTAATTAAGATTTATATTTATATTATCCATTTAATCCATGATATTAATAGGTTAAACCTATAAATCCATTTAATTAATATAATCCGAGACATTATCAAAAATACTTTCCATTTACTATTTTGATTTCAACTCATATATATCTCTAGATGATGGTCAGATGATGTGACCATATGACTAACATGACAGTATAATCATATGATAATCACATTGATCATAACGTTAAATTTATATTAATTACACCAAATCACCATGATCACACCTAATATATCATATTAATCATTTGGTGAAACCATTATAGATTTAATATTATGATTAATGTGACCACGATTTGATCATAATATCATTCTGATCACATGATAAAATCTGGAAAAAGATACGAGTTGAAATCAAAATAGTAAATGAAATATATGTTTGATATATCCACATATAATCCAAATACATAATTCAAATAAAATTATTATTGGGTTGTGTTATCCAATCTGACCCAAACCATTTAATATCTCTAGAATGAAGTGACTATTGACTAAGACAACTAAAGAGAAGCCCTCCGAGGAGGAGCCAACGCTGTGAAAGAGACTCAGCAAATAATGACACACTAAGATAAAGACTGCCATGCCATACATCCAATGAACCGGACACAACCACATTAGACAAATCTAAACCTAAGCTAACATATACTTATAAGAGTTTCTGGAGAAAACTGGATACAATTTTTTTTTTTACTTTTGCGAGTGAAGAAGCACAAATCCCACAGAGCAACAAGTACCAGAATTAAGAAGCTAAGATCAGATTCCATTTCATGTTGGAGTTTCTGCAAACTTGGGGGAGTTTTTAACATGAACAAAGAGGCAGATGGTTGAATTCAAGTGAGCAATATCAAAAAACTCGAAATGAATTGTACTGTTCTAAGTTTACCCGATACAGGAAATCATGTTCCTTCAGCTGACGAGTTTTCTCAACACCGATTCTGCACGCTGCTCGAACGTGGGGAGAGCCCACTCATGCTGAATTATGTCGAGGCCATCCTTCTCGGCGCTCAGGTTCTGCTCAAAGATCACACACGGTGATACGGAATTAGGGTTTGTACCAAAGTTAGAAATGGAAAAGCTGAAGAAATCTTGGACAAAAGCTGATGTGGAAAATCGTTAATACTTGATGAGTTTGAGACTATTTTGTCTCCCTTTGTTGTATATCGGTTCTACTATGGAGACAATTGAAGGAATATTTCTCGACATAACTTACAGCTTGAAACTATGTCAAAGGGACACGATCGATTGACGATGAACAGATAAATATCTCATGAACTAGAAAACCGAAAAATGCCAAATGATTCCAAGAAAGTTGTTCATTACCTTACTGGGATCGAACCCAAATCCGCCCATTTGCATCATCCGTTGAGTGTCATCAATAGCTGCATAAGAGCAAAACTTTATAACAGCCACAGAGAAACCAAGAAGAAAATGAAAAAGCTTAAAGCCTTGAACTTTTGAGGAATACGCTGCATACTTAAACTAATGGAGTTTATACTTGCCGGGAAATCATAAGTGGGAAACTAACCATTTTCATCTCCAAGAATGAGACTGAATAAACCTCTCAATCCGAACAAGTTGAGGAAGTACCTGAAACATGAAAGAACAGCTCATGAAACTATAAACAGAGCATTACCCAGAAGGAACCATATAAACATATGGAAGATAAGGAAGAAACAAGAGAAATTGACGTGGCTAACATTACCATGAACGGCTGCTCACATAGCTAACATCGACAGTGCTCAAGTCGATCCCATTCTGTAACATTGACCTGAACCTCTGAGTCAATGGGAACGGTATTTTTGCTGCGACACAAGAAATTAAAAAAAAAAGATGAGGAAGTTTCAGAAGCTAAGGCATCCAAAATCAACAGATATAGAACAAAAAAAGAGATGGTAAAACTCGAATTGCAATAATAACAGTTTAAAGAGAACAACAAAAGCCAGGAATGTAAAACCGATTAATATTTTCCGGCTATGAAGCGACGAAAAAAACAAAAATGGAACAACAATTTTAGAAGCAACAGACCTGCAACAAATCCAGAGAAGAAGAAGTTGACCCAGGCAAAAGTGAGCGTCTGGCAGATGGCAGATCACATCAGTTTCCTCATTCACCCATAATACAAAGGCAAAGATGAATAATTATAAAAATATGTTTACCTGTGGTATAATCATCGAAAGGTTTTTCTTCATCATGTCTGTGGCCATGTTAGGATCAGAAAACATCTGGGCTTGCGGATTTTGAGCTTGGCCCTTAGGAACATGTAGTAAACCATTCTCCTGAAATATGTAACGCATCTGTTTCTCAATTTCCTATCCTACATGCACAAACTATAATACTGAATTCCAGTTGAGATGATAAAACGTGTAAAAGAATGGACTTCCTAAAGGAGACACCTAAAGCATTATTAGTGTCATTCTTCCAGGTGCAAAGCTGCAAGCAACTCATGATAGACCATTCCATCCCTAATTAACAGACAATAGGAACAATCATTTGGGTGCTCGGAAGATAAACTATCTGATCCAAAGCTTATAACCTCAATAAGTGCAACTGATCATCGCTGAGAATGTAGTCTCTTATCCTTGTCCCATTAAAGAACAGGAAGCGATAACCAATCCCAGACCCAACTATGCATTGGCTTTCTTTCATCTGCTTCTAAAACTAAGACAATTGGGTAATAAAGGTCATTCATTTGGGGAAATAAGGAAGATATTAGCAAGCAAAGTACCACTGAATTAAACAGATCGCTGGACTGAAAGCGCAGAGGAATATAAACGCCAAGCTAATTACGCGCTAGGAATCATGAAAAAAACACGAACTTTGCCTATCAGAATCTGGAAAACACGAAAGGGCAAACCTAGAAAACAGACCTCGTTGCTGAAATAGAATCTCCGGGCTCGGAACGATTTGAGAGGGATAAAATTGGCACCAGCCTTCAGATTCCGAGCCCTAAGAATAACTTGCCTGGAAAATCAAACACGAAACAACAGAACACATCAAATCGAATCAGCTAATAAAAAAGCACGCAAACAGACATAACTCCACGATTGGATTTCGGCCGACAGGGGAGAGACTCACCCTTCTTTGACAACCTTAGGGTCGGGAGGCTGAGAAGAACGCATGAGCTTGGCGACGAAATAGCGGAGAACGCCGATGAGGACCATGACGACGGAGAGAGGGATGAGAACCCAGTCTCTGATAGCCGTGTCTAGAACCAGATCCTCCGCCATTGATGAAGCTCTCTACTACTTCGATCTCTCACCGTAGGGTTCGGAATTATCCTCGTCTGCTTCTTCTCTCCGCTCGATCCGATGTAGAAAGCACGACCTAGAGTTAAGCGGCTCTGAAGATTCGCTCTTTTTATGGAATCTTTTCTCCCGATCACCAAAAAGAGCTTTTGAAGACTCTAGTTCACGAAGAGGGTCCGAGAATTTGGACACGGACGAAAATTGCGGGCATCTCATCTTTTCTATAGTTCTTCTCTGTAACTTCTGTTATCGCAATGCTTATATCCATAGAGAAGAATTCATATGCCCATACAAAGGATGTTCTGAAAAGATCTTATTCCATACGCCATGCAAGAGCAAGATTTCATATGCCCATACAAAGGATGTCACCATTAGTTCCATGGTGACACTCCCTACTGATTTCAATTCACCAGACCAAGAGTCTGTTTCAAACCAAATTACAAGAAACCGAACATCAGCATAGCAAACAAGATAAAAAACACACAAACTGAACAAGGGTTTTCCTACACATCAAATGGCAAATGGCGTAAATACAAAACATATCATCTCGCCCTTTGCCTGCCAGCCCGTGAGAGCCAAGTTTTCATGCTAAAAGAACAACAGATATGCGGATAATAGATACACAACACAACCAGCCAACCCAAGAACTTGGGAGGCTGATGATGATGAAGAAACATAAAGCAAGTTATATATAATATGTTTCTTCCTGTCAGAGTTCTACATCATGTCCTACACAAAGAAGGGTTCCCTCTCCTCGCACCTGCAAGAGAATCGCTATATACATAAGTCCATATGCTATTATATATATATATATATATGGTAATAGTGTGTTCTTGGAAATGAATCTTGCTTACACCGCTACTAGTTAAAGTCACGGCCCGTCTGATATCACTGACCGCTTGTACATATGACGCCTCAGCATCTCATTTATCCCCACCGCTGAAATGCTTTCGCATCCAAGAAGATCCCTGAGCTTTTCATCACACTGTATTGCCATCGGATTCACGGGATCCTGGATACATTTAAAAAAAAAAATTGGAATAAATGGAAAAATATAAGCCTGATTATTTTTTTTATTTATGGCTAATCAGAGAGGTAGATCATCAACTGTGCTACAAGAACATGCTGAAATTTCACATCTACTCTCAAAGAATATTTCATGCACAATAAGGGCATTGAAGCTTATGGCAAGTCAAAAAAAAAAAAGAGTCTGGAATCCACATGAAATCCACAAGAACCATAGATGAAGCACTCACCTCCAAATGATTGAGTTTTATGTAATCCCAAACACGCTGAACAACTTCTGTTTCCACCATCTCTGTCTCACCTGTCCCAAAGAACTTAGCAATGGGTTCAGACAGTACAACAGTAGAACTAACTGGCTCTACGGTTTCAGTCGTAGACTCAGCATCGACTTTCACCCGTTTCGCTTGACCAGATTCCTCTGCAAAAAGAGATTCAGTAGTCAGTAAATAGAACTAACCAAAGGCATAAGCAGTTGAGCAAGAACCTTATCCACTTACTTGTTGGGTCAAGAGGGAGGATATGTTTCGAGAGAAGCTTATTCATTTTGAACATGTCAGTGCAATCCGTCTCGAAAACCACACGCAGTGGGTCGTCACAAATGATCTTCCGCTTGTTACTTGGGTCTTGGAGGTTGTTCTTCCTTATGTAAGCCCATAATTGCTTCACAATCTGAAAACAGCAGAAAATCGAAAACAGCAAAATTCTCTGAATCTACTCTATCACACATTCGATCGGATCATTTCGAGAATCGGGAAAGAAGGATGGTAATGACCTCAGTCCTTGGAAGAAAAGGTTCCCCAACTACGGCCTGAAGCTCAGGAGAGACCCCACAGACTTTGTTCAGACCACCAGACCCACCCTTTCTCTTGGTTCTTGCTGGAGCACTGTAATGAAGAACATTGGGGATGTCATGTAATTGGCATTGATGCAGCAAATCTTCCATAACTTTCCACACGTGTGGAGTAGCTACTTTGACAATTTGCGTAAAAGAACAGATTTTTACAGAGGAAATATTTTCAATGTGTAATGAAGTAAGAAATTACCACAGATCCACATATCTCGAAAGGTTGATAGATTAGATACATGTTCAAAAGATTTTGGAAACTTTTTGAACCGTAAAACTCAGTGAATAAGCAGAAAACTAATCCAAAAAATAAATGATATTCATGTGTAAATCCCTCTTTCCAATTAAGCACGAAACCCAAAAAATCATACGGCTAAAACCCTAATCACGAACACTGGATCCCAAATCGACGAAATTGAGCACTAGGAAAAAAAATTCCTAACGCACCTTTCTTTCGGAGCCTGAACCTGATCAAAAGAGATGATAGAATTCGCGCCATAAGTATCCCGCGGCGGCGGTTGTCGCAGAGGCTGATGCTGCGATGGCGGAATCTGCGGAACAGGCACCGGATACGGCTGCTGGAAATTTAGGTCATAGGAGTGGTGGGGAGGCTGCTGAAGGGAGAAATGGGTAGGGAATTGCTGGTGCTGAGGATGAGGGTATTGCGAAGGGTGGTGGAGGGCGAAGTGGGATTTCGCCGGCACATTGACGGCGGTTTGAGGCGGAGGAGGCGACGGTTCCACAGCGGAGACGGAGGATGTAGCGGCTGAGGAGGGGTGAGCACGGAGGAGGAGATTGATCTGATCACGAATAAAATCCGCCTTCTCCGAGAGGTCTAACCCTAGCTTGGCCTCTAGCTGTTGAACGACGACATTTAACGAGGTGAGCGAATTAGGTTCGGATAGACGGAGAAGGGCCTCCACCCCTTTCGCTATTTCCTGGTCCGACGCCATTGGTGACGAAAGCTCAGAGCTTCATATAGTTCGCAGCACCGAAGGAAAAAAAATTAATTAAAAAAAAACAAATGCCCCACAGAAGAAAACTCTCTTTCTCTCTCTCTCTAAACTCTTCTTCCTCTCTCTACCCTCATCTCTTTCTCTCTCTTCTACGTCTTCTCTCTTTCTCTCTCCCTCTGTTTATATCTCCGGAATGACCAAAACACCCTTCTCGTTGGTTTTGTCACTGTTAATGGGCTGGGCTGAATGGGATGTCTATTTTACCCCTATCGTTCACCGCATAGAGTGCCATTAAGGTGAGGGTAAAATTGTCATTCTGCGATATGTGTGAGGTATTCAATCGAAAAGGAATAGACTTGAAATTTGAATTATGTATAATCTCAAAATTACACTTCAAAATATATTCGAGAGAAAATAATGTCATTTAGGCCAGTAGAAAGATAATAGTACATTATCTTCTCTATTTCCAGAAATAAAATATAAATCTAAAATATAATAAAAAGTGATTAAAAATATACGCAGCCCACTAAAAGAAGAAGAAAGCCCAGCCTTTAATGGGTCAATACTGTTGGGCTTAAATCCTCGGGTTGACTCGGGCGATCCGAAACTTGAGATCTGGTTTCCGGGTCGGTTCTCGGAGCCATCAGCTTTCCCGAATTTTCTCGAGAAAATACCAGTGAGCGAGAGTATATGCTCGAGCAGATTTGTCGTCGTCGTCGGAGGATGTTCTGATTTGCAGCAACAGGTATTTGTTTACGACAGTTGTTCTTGTTGGAGTTACTTTTTCTTATAGAAAAGCGTCGTCTACCAAAGTTTCTCTGGGTTCTAGGGTTTGAACGAGCTGCTCGAGATTTTGAGGATGAAAACCGAAAGAGAAGATAGGAATGGTGTTTCTGAGGAAGAGAGAGATGAGAAGCGTCGGAGGTTGGTGGAACGGTCTGCTTCTCCGCCTCCGCCGCTTGGTTTCAACAACCCTCTTTTGCCGTTGGCTAATACTTACGACGACGAAGATGAAGACGAGGAAGACGATCAGAGGAGAATACTAGCTCGTGTCCGTGGAGGTCATGACAATGGAGTTGCAAAATTGGAGGGAAACGGGAACAAGGCCAAAGGGGAAAGTGGTGAAGAAGAAGAAGATGAGGATGATTATGATGACGATGAATCAAAGGGTCAGGGAGGAGGTCGGGGGAAACATTCCCGGCATGTTGAAGTTCGCCGTGATTGCCCTTACCTTGATACTGTAAATCGACAGGTAATCAATCCCAGTGAATGATAATTTTTCCTTGACCGGATACTTGACATCGATGGTTCTGTACACGTTCGCTATGTGTTTGGTATTCTTTGTTTTATGTGAAGAGAAACTAAATGCAGTTCTTATGTTGAATTTCAGGTGTTGGATTTTGATTTCGAGAAGTTCTGTTCTGTCTCTTTGTCGAATTTAAATGTGTATGCATGCCTTGTGTGTGGGAAGTACTATCAAGGAAGAGGTCAGAAGTCCCATGCCTATACTCACAGTTTGGAGGCAGGACATCATGTTTACATCAATCTTCAAACAGAGAAAGTCTATTGTCTTCCTGATGGCTACGAGATTAACGACCCTTCATTGGATGACATACGGCATGTGTTGAATCCAAGGTATTTTAATACACTACTTCTTATATTGTGCTGTCTGAAATATCCTCCGTATTCAAACGCCCTCTTACTCGGTAATTCACGTTTGCATTTAGTTGTTTCCATAACTCCGGAAGTGTTTCACCTTGAACTCTTATCCAATTTGGTGCCCTCATATTGCAAGTCTCTCTGTATCATCCAACACCCATTTTGCATATTTTTTATACGGATTGTTTGAAGTCTTCATTTACGTACTTGAGATTCAGCCTTTATGCTTAATGAAATTGCTGTACCTCGTTTCTGTTTCCCCTTGTTAAGATTATTGTGTTGCCTGCTTGCAGGTTTACTAGGGAACAGGTGAAACAGCTTGACAAAAGTAAGCAGTGGTCCAGGGCCCTCGATGGTTCTGACTATCTTCCGGGAATGGTAATTCCTTCTCCCCCAACCAGTTGGTTGTTTCCTGGTTCAGAGATTTTCTGTGTTTCTAAGTTTGCTTTTACTGTGTGTGTATCTGTAGGTGGGGCTGAATAACATACAGAAAACTGACTTTGTGAATGTTATTATTCAATCACTGATGAGGGTTACTCCTCTAAGGAACTTTTTCCTCATCCCCGAGAATTATCAGCACTGCAGATCTCCTCTTGTTCACCGCTTTGGGGAGCTTTCTAGGAAGATATGGCATTCCCGAAACTTTAAAGGACAGGTGTGAACCTGGCTGCATTGAGTCTCAGGTCATACTTCCACTAACTGAGGACATTGTTAATTTAAGTTCTTTGCATCGACAGGTAAGTCCACATGAATTTTTGCAAGCTGTCATGAAAGCTAGCAAGAAAAGGTTTAGAATAGGCCAACAGTCTGATCCTGTGGAGTTTATGTCGTGGCTTCTCAACACACTGCACTCAGATCTTAGAACTTCAAAGAACGGTAGCAGTATCATCCACCAGTGCTTTCAGGTGTGTCTGTCTTATGAACTAGTTTGTACATCACATCAACTTGACATAATTATTTTCTGTAGTCCGGTTGTTCTTGATGACTGCTAACAATTGCAGGGTGAACTGGAGGTTGTGAAAGAGTATCAAAGCCATGCGAACATTGAGAAAAAGGATGATAATGGTGCAGAGCCGAATGCGTCCAAAGAGACAGACGGTGGTAATGAATCCAGTAACGTGATGAAAGAAACTTCCAGAATGCCCTTTCTAATGCTGGGGCTAGATTTACCTCCGCCTCCTCTTTTCAAAGACGTAATGGAGAAAAACATAATTCCGCAGGTAAATTACATGTCTAGCTGTTGCAAAGTACTGTGGCTTTGAATCATTCAAATTCCCGGTGATTTCAGAGCTTTCAAATTATTGGGGGCTTTGGATATTTAGAGTTCAGCGGGGGGTTTTTTAAAGTAGACTTGCAATTGTTGTAAAGTTGCATTCTTAACATCTACTGTTGTTTTTGGTTAGCTATATCTAGTCATTACACATCACATTATTTTGAAAAGGAGATTAAGCCTAGATGATAGATTATGTGGTACATCAATGTCGCGATATAGACTCTCTCATACTGACATTGAGTTTATGAGTTAGGTTTTACTGCATACCTGAAATTTTGTCTGTCTAGGAACTTCAGTAACTTCTCGGCTTGTTACCTTGTGTTATAGTGTCAAACGTTTTAGGGTTTGCCATTGGGGTAGTTTTACTTAATCTCTCATATGCTTGGCTCAGGTTCCTTTGTTCAATATACTGAAGAAGTTTGATGGAGAGACTGTGACGGAGGTGGTTCGTCCTCGTATAGCCAGGATGAGATATCGTGTGACTAAATTGCCTCCTTACGTGATATTCCATATGGTTCGCTTCAAGAAGAATAATTTCTTCAAGGAGAAGAATCCCACCTTGGGTGAGTCTTTTTTTTGCTCTTGGCTCTCAATTTTTCGGAGGGTAGTAAAGGTTTCTAATGCATGGTTAAACTGACCCGTGTTTTTTAATTGTGCAGTTAACTTCCCAGTGAAGAACCTGGAACTGAAGGACTACATACCTTTGCCAACATCCAAAGAGCGGGAGAAACTTCGTTCTAAGTATGATCTTATCGCTAACATTGTACATGATGGAAAGCCAGAGGATGGGTACTACAGAGTTTTCGTGCAGCGGAAATCAGAAGAACTATGGTAAGTGTTATTCCTACCTACATGAAACTGGAAAAAGAATTTTTCACTTTTTTGCGAAATTAGGTAGCCGATGCGAAACTAGGGCTGACAATCAAAACCCTTTTCCCCATGTTGCTCACATTCCAAAAATGAATATCCGTTGTTGGATCTCGAAAAGAATTTTCAGGATAAAATACTCATGAACTGACTTGGGAAGAGAATTTTTCACATTTACAGGTACGAGATGCAGGATCTGCACGTAGCCGAGACTCTTCCGCAAATGGTAGCCCTATCCGAGGCGTATATGCAGATATATGAGCAGCACCAGTAATAGTAGAAACCCGACCTCCATTTACGGTTTATGGTTCAAAGTGTTTTCTTCCATAATGATCAAACTACTCCCTGTTGTGGGAAACATTTACAAGCATTGGAAGCCATGGATGAGTTTTGGGTTAAGCTTTTTAATGCAAGTGAGTGGACTGCCATGGAATAACTTCCTCTTGAGCAAAAAGGATCTTGTGGAAGATGGAGGGTTCTAACTTTATGTCAGCCACTTGGGATTAGGTTTTTTGATTCTGTATTTTGTATTGAAATCTTGGTTCAATTTTGTGGGTTTCCTATTATGATTGAAGGAGGATCATCTATAAGTTTTCGTCGTTTATAGTTGAGATTATTAGCTCATACCGAATGGTTTAGTTCGGTTTAATTTGGTTTAATATGTATGAGTTGTGTATACATATTTCTGCATTTCGATTCAAATGATTTGGTTTAATATGCCTCAGCTGAAATGATCATAGGGTTTCGGTTTAGGCCGATTTAACTTGTATAATATCTATATTTTATATTTGAATGAACATATGTTCTACATTTAGATAACCCATCAAATCGAGCATACTGTATATAAACCTTGGTAAAATGAAAATATAATAATATTAAATTTTTCGAATTTTTAAAATAAATATGGGTCGATTTTGATAAAAAAAACGCATATAACTTATTTTTATTTTTTATTCGGTTACGAAACTTCGGTAAACTTTTTTGGAATTTTTCCAAATATATATATTATGAAATCAAGTTTATGTCGATGCAGAAAACGCAGCTGAAAGGACGTGGTTATTAAGTTATATGTAAAGTGCGTTCGCGGCGCTATATATAGTCGTGTACGCCATCTTCAGTTCGTTTATCGGGCCGAAAGCTACGGAGAGGCCGAAAGCCGAAACTTTTGATTACCGTTAGAACGGAAAATTCGCCGAACCCTCTGAAATTCGATTCGAAGCTCTTGACCCAATTTCGAATCTTAAGGTAATACGAGTTCTGAAATCGACATAGAACCCTTCGCTTTGTTAACTCATCTTTTCGATCTCTTTTGATGGAACCCTAATTCGTTTTCGGAGTCTTTTCTGATCTTGTTCCACTCTCTTGCTTTCGTTTCTCTGGAAAGGAAGGGGAGGAGGGAGAACCTGGGGATTGTTCTCGCCACGATATGTCGTACGATCTGATGTTGAAGACGGCGTGTAGCGGCTGTGGATCGCAGTCCGAGTTGTATGGAAGCACCTGCAAGCACATGACGCTGTGCTTGCAGTGTGGTAAAACCATGGCGGAGAACAAAGGAAAGTGTTACGAGTGCGGTACCACCGTCACGCGCCTGATTCGGGTTCGGTTTCTTCACAAGCCTTTCCCTGTGTCTGTTCTATGCGTTTCTTTACGTCAGGGTGGCTATTGATTTAGGGTTTTCATTTCTTCTGAACTGATGAAATTGAGTAAATGGTTCGGATTTAGGGTTCCGTATTTCTTTCATCAGTTGTTAGCTTTAAGATCTTCTCTGAAAACTTGTCAGTTCTTGTGCGATTTAGCAAGTGTATGTATATGTTCTCTGGACTGAATATATTTCATACACGTATAGGTTGATGGCATGTCCGTTATTTATTTTTCTTTTTTATGGTTTGGGGTTTTCTGTGCTATTTTCACTTATTTTCTGAGCTGAAGAAATCGAGTGATGTCTTTGAATTTGTCATTTAGGAATACAATGTCCGTGCTAGCCTGGCCAGCGATAAGAACTACTTCATTGGTAGATTCGTGACTGGTCTTCCGAACTTCAAGAAGAATGTTGAGAATAAATGGAGTCTTCGTAAAGATGGAATACAAGGTCGCCAGCTTACTGATGCTCAACGGGTATTTTGTTTGCCCATCTTTTGCTGCGTTGTCAATATCATGTTTAACATATCTCTCATAGTAGATTTTTATTGGTGCGTGAATAAAATTTTAGGAAAAGTTAAAGAATAAACCTTGGGTATTGGAAGATGAAACCGGGCAGTTTCAGTTCCAGGGACATCTTGAAGGTTCACAATCGGCAACCTACTATCTGTTAGTGCTGCAAAACAAGGAGTTTTTTGCAATTCCGGCTGGTTCTTGGTATGGACAAACAAATTCCTGGGCTTTTCTAATTTGATGGGTATTCACAGACTTTCTTTTGGTGCAATGTTCTTGTTTAGAATTTAAAAGCCTGTCAGGTTTCCAAAATGTTTGAGACAGCTCAGTTATCAAATTTCATAAGGAATGCTTTTTTCTTATTTGCAAATAATATCGAAACATGTATGAGTTCTAAGCCATTTTAGTATGTTGTTATCTTTCAAAACTTCTTGTTTCTTAATGCTCTTGTGTTAGGTTTAACTTCAACAAAGTTGCACAATATAAGCAACTTACTCTCGAAGAGGCAGAAGAGAAGATGAAGAATCGTAGAAAAACTGCTGATGGCTATCAAAGATGGATGATGAAGACGGCAAATAATGGTCCTGCAGCATTTGGTGAGGTGGACAAGTTTGACGACAAAGAGAGTGGTGGTGGAGGTGGTGGGAGGGGTCGTAAAAAGTCATCTGCTGACGACGATGAAGGTAATGTATCTGACAGAGGAGAGGAAGATGAAGATGCAGAGGCAGCAAGGAAGAGTAGGCTCGGGCTCAATAAAAAGGATCTTGATGACGATGAAGAAGGTCCAAGGGGCGGTGATCATGACATGGATGATGATGACATTGAGAAGGGTGAGTAGACTGTTGTGGTGCATTATATTTGGTTATCTGTTTGCATGGGATTTCTTCTTCTCACCTTGGTTATACAGATGCTATTTCATCATCTTCCTTTTAATCTGTTGACCCGATCTGGAGGACTCTATGTAGATTTTCAATCTGTGTCGCTTTGTTATAGGAGATGATTGGGAGCATGAAGAAATCTTCACTGATGATGATGAAGCTGTGGGCAATGATCCTGAGGAACGTGAAGATCTGGCCCCTGAAATGCCTGCTCCTCCCGAAATAAAGCAGGTTCGTTTCCATGGTGATAGTTTACTTGCAACATCTACCTGGTGGTAGGATGCCTTCGGATAATATGTCATCAATATCC
This sequence comes from Tarenaya hassleriana, assembly GCF_000463585.1. Taxonomy (NCBI): domain Eukaryota; kingdom Viridiplantae; phylum Streptophyta; class Magnoliopsida; order Brassicales; family Cleomaceae; genus Tarenaya; species Tarenaya hassleriana. Next base: position 8,078,612 of record NW_010965372.1, on the reverse strand, counting down.
ATATTAAGTGATAGAAATTTGAACATAAACATCTTGCTTGTCAGCAGAATTTTCTATGGATGGAAGCTTAGGGATTTTTTTAGAGGATAAGCACTTTTACATTATCCAAGTTTTAGGTTCACCAAAAGCAGGAAAATGCTGTAGTTGTTCTTTGTTTGAGCTCCTTTTATCATTGTTGTTGTTGCTTATGTAAGTATTCTTGACTCTTAACTGTCTATGAGCTCCCAACTTTCTTTGAACTTTGTTTGCAGGATGATGACGAAGAAAATGAAGAAGAGGAGGGAGGATTGAGCAAGTCTGGTAAAGAGTTGAAGAAGTTGCTTGGTAAAGCCAATGGGTTGAATGATTCAGATACAGAGGACGAGGATGATTCAGAAGACGTAAGCTCTCGCGGCTTTTCAGATCACAATGTTTTTTTTTCTCTGCTGACGGAATCAAAATTTTCAATTCTTGGATGCACTTATTTAATTACATTCCCGCATTTATATATGGGTTTTCATCGGAAAAATGTATTTTGATGGGCATTTTTGTTTTCCGGTTTCTTAAGCCTCCGATTCTACAAGTAATGTACTTTTAGTTTGAGGGTCATTTCTGTTTTTTTTTTGTGTGCATCTTATGCTACTAATCCGAGTCATAATCTGCTATTTCCTTCTTGGCGTTTTCCATTTATAGATGGATGAGGACATGAATTTGACGCCAGTGGCGGCTTCAAAGCAGAAGGATGCAACAAAGGAAGAACCTGTTGAAATGACTCCTCCAAAACCAGTGCCATCAGGATCTGCACGAGGAACACCCACTTCTACTAAACCATCCAAGGGAAATCATCCACCAGTGCT